>NC_138597.1:9175204-9312941 GCF_964289735.1 Phaethon aethereus | reverse complement strand
AGAAGAATTTGAGAGCTTTTTTGTACTCCTGTAGCTCACAGATAGCTTTGCTGTTTGAAATGAAATAGCTCCCGCAACAGCCCATAACGTGCCACGAGTCCTTCGGGAGTTCAAAAAGGGTAATTTGAAGTGACGGGGCTCCAGCGCCCGCGCAGTGCCCCCTCCTGCGCACGCCACTGCCATCCCTACGTAAGCAAGGCAAAAGGGAGGGGGAAGGTGAGGCTACCGGGGCTCCAGTCGTCTCCAGCCTCACCGAAAGCCAAGGCAGCAGTGTCCTCGTCAGTGATGACAAGGTCATTACCATTTCTAACGAAGGGGACAGGTCCTGGCTAGCGCACCGGCACAGCCTGGCAGCTCCCAGCCCTACGGACCATCACGTAGATCACCTTCCCGGGGGTTAAGGCAGGATAAAACATACTCTCATTTATGTCTGGAGGACGGCGTGGCACAAGCGGCGGCCCGAGAGGCGACGCAGGTGTCCTCCCGCCGCGTCTCCCGATGACGTTCCCCTTCGCACGCCATGGGTGGCTCCCGGGGAAAACCCGCCAGGCTTCAACCCGCCTTTTAACCACCGCGTGGCAGCCACATCGGTATGAACGCCCAGCCCTAGAGGACAGGTAGCCGGTTAAAAGCAATTGCTGCTTGAGCAGTGGTGCTGGCACCTAAGCAAGGCCCTGGCCAGGGACCCAGGGAAAGGCGGCTCCCTCCGGCACGAGCGCATCCCCTGGGATGGAGGTTTACACCCTCAGCCGTGCGCGGGAGCAGAGCGGACGCCCCATAACCGCAACGTCTCATCAACCTCGGCTGGGAAAAACCTTCCCACTTCCAAAAGAAATATGCAAACCAGGCTCCGCACTGTAAATCTTCCTTTCCGGCGCTAAGGAGATAAGTAGGACCTATTAACCTCCCATGTTATTTCCAACTTCATTATCGGAGCTGACACGACGAGAGCACACGGTGACGGCTCTTTTTGGCAGAGTGCATGTAAATCGCTTTCTCAAAGGAAATTACTTCTCCGGACTGAATGTTATTAATCTAAATTCTCCCTCAGTCAAATTGTTGCCCATAATAAATAAGGAACAGGTTGCGATGCTCATCTCCGAGGGCATCCCAATCCAGCTGCAGGTCTTCCCCCCATATGAAACCTCTTGAGGAGCCGCTCTACAAGAGCATCCTTCACCCAAGGATGGGGACCGTCCACCCCGACATCATCCTGCACTTGAGAGCCCCACGATTTCGTGATAAAACATATTTTCACGCTGCCAGCGTGGAGTGCTCCAGCAGCAAAACTGTGAGCAGGAGCAAGCCGGGGCACGGCGAGGCTGGGGAAGAGACACGAGGCACGTCCTTGACCTGCAACATGATGTGATGGCCTTCCACAGCCAACACCTTCCACGGCTGCTGCATCATTTCTGGCAGCTTTGGTACTGTTAAAGCAGCAAAATTTCAAAGGTTTAAGTTTATGCTCTTTCCTAGTGGATATACACTGGCATCCTCCTCACGCAACTAAAAAAACCCCAGAGTTTAAGCAATAACAGATCAAAAGAAACCATTAAAAAAACACATCAAAACCCAATCTGAACTTTACCAAAGATGCAGCTAGAAAATAGAAATTTCACATCTGAAATTCTTGGAGGAATTATAAATTAAAGGGAATTTTATTTGCACTGTATTCCTTCATTTCATCAAGAACCAGCTGGTCACCAATTTTCACTAAAATACTCACAGAACACCTGGGTTCTTTTCTCTCCCTTCCCTAAAAAGCACGCAATCCCTTCTGATTAAATATGAGCACACCACAGGGCCAGAGCGCAGACCTCTGGCACACACCGAGGCACGGAGCAGGATCGGAGCACTATAAATCCAGCGGTACAGAAAGCCCTTCTCCTCATTTGTTAGCCAGCCGAGTGTGAAAATGTTAATGAAGGCAGCTATAATAATCTACGGGAATTTCACGATTAAGATTTTGTTCACGTCCGACAGCCCCTGCTCACGCACAGCCCGTTGTGCATCAACCCTTCCACCTAACAGCAGCCGTAATTGCCACGCTCCGTCCACCCACCCTCACCCAGGGGCCCTGATGGCGGAAATTACTGTCATTCTATTAACTCGAACTTTTATTACGTGTATTCCTAAAAGAAAATAAATGCGGAGAGATTTAAGAGTGTATCTACTACCCCACATGAGTATTTTTTAAATATAGCATGCTGACAAAGAGCACGGAAGTCAGGCAATACCACGGCACCTTCTTTTATTGGGTGGAAATCAGCATTTTACAGGTGGCTCACGAAAGCCCTGATTCGTGGGGAACGGGTGTCTTCCCGTCGCTCGGCAAGGCGAGCCTTTAAAGCTTGTCTGGGCGTTGAGAGCGCCGGGCACCTACCAAGGGGATAACGGGTTTCTGGCGCAGAGCAGCGTGCCATGGAAGTCAAACCACGCAGGCCAACTCTCAAATCGGAAAAGCAGTGATTTTTCTTAAGTCTTGGTGACAAGCTGAAGACTATCTTGATGCACTTCCATCCCCACAACGCCCCGGACTGGTTGCTGGTCACCTGGAAGGGGCTGGCGTATTTATTAGGGCTCATTGCGGCACAGCTGCATTTTACGGAAGTGCGGGCGCAGGCGCGTTCCCTCTGGCTCCTCGCACAGGAATTTGTTCTCGGGGATTCGCTTCCGAGACGGGAGACGGATCGACCCTGCTTTCCCCGAACACCTCCCGCGCTCACAGCCCTGGCACCCGCACCCCACGGCACGCCCAGCGGGTAAGCCGGGCACAGCAGAGGTGCCGGACACTTCTGGCCGTGGCCGAGCACCAACGTTTTCGGAGGGCTGCCCACGGTGACTTCCAGCTCTGCTCCTCCATTAGAGCAGTTAATTTATGGCTGCGTATAGCGCATCATTCGGGCTGTCCTTCCCTTGCACATACTTTAAATTTAGCGTGAATAAATGCATTTTGTAGAGTCACGGTGGCCGCTGTCAAGGTGTACGCTGACAGGCGCTGCATTTGGGCAGTGCTTTCCATGAGGTCACGCCGAGCTTTGGGCTGGACGTACAACTCGAACACAAAGTCTCTGCCCACCCTGAGCCAGGAGAGCGAAGGCAGCCCTGGGCCCGCGGGCACTGGCGTTACCGTAGGCATCGGCAGCACCCAGTGTCTCTGCTACAACAGGACAACGCTCGGCGCCGCGGATAGCAGATGGGCTGGAGGCTGAAGGTTGCAGGAAGACCTTGTGCGGTTGTCGGCACCAGCAAGAGACGCCTCCACCCTTGGAGCAGGAGGCTGGAAACATCACGGGCTCCTGCAGGAGCTCCCTAGAGCGACCCTGCCGCGTTCCCCCATCCTTTCTTCCGTCCATTTTTTGCACAACGCCTTTTCCCGTGAAGCCTGACCACCGTCAAGGCATCGCCGATTCTCAAACCTGTTATTCTCAAGCCACGAGCGCCGCGGAGGCGCAGGCGGGAGCTGCCGAGCCGCATGGGGCAGGGAGCCTGCCGCAGGACGAGGACGCTGCCCCAGCGCGATCTGCAGCCAAAGCGGCAGCGGCTCGCGGCTGCAGACGGGAGAGGGCCGGCGGCGGCAGCAATCTGGCGGCGGCAGCCCCCGACAGAAGACGTGCGTCTCTCTTTTGGCAGAGAAGCCAGGGAAAGAGAATGCACGATAAAACGAAGGCATGCTCGCAAAAAAATTACTTCCCTACCACAGCCGTGTGATTTTTAATTTTCCTCTAATTTCAGGACTGCAGCACTGATATAAAAATCCCTATAAGTGTTTTAGGGAGATGGTAATGGTCCTATACTAAAATAATTCAACCAACACTATAATTTTAGTACCACTATCAAAATGAAATAATGGCTGTTTACTATGTTACACCTTTCAAATGACCTTCATTTGAATACAAATTGTGGCTTGAAACTCTAAAAGCTGCTCCATTTTAGGAGGCAGCAAATTGAGGATGTTTACCCAGGGCTGACTCTGCCAGCAGATTCCTCAGTACAACCACGTAGGCTAAATGGGGTTGGGGGGGGGGGGGGTGTCTTTTCCTCTGAAGCTGCCGGAGACTTGCTCGAGGGACCCGTGTGGATCTGACCAGGAGCACAAGCGAGGCAGAGCGACAGCCCTGTGCTCTGCTCCAAGCGCGACAGGAATCGCACTGTCCGTCTTATCTGGAAGTACTCGCCATTGATGGCGAGGCCGTTCGCTCGCATCTCCCTTGCTCGGACGACGAACGAGGATTATTCTGCTCGTAATCAAGCACCCAGCCCGAGAGGGGAGGGCGGCTGGGTCCGCTCTCAACCTGTGCCTGTGAAAACACCTTATTCTGTTTTTTTAAGGGTCAGCTCTGCCCGCCCATCACGGGCTCTCGTACTGCTTTTGGGGATCCCCACGCAGCCGCCTCTTCCCAGAGGGGCTGGCGGGTGCCGGGGCGGCGAAGAGACCCTCGGCACGGCGCTGGGCGGCCGTAGCGGGCGCAGGGAACGGCGCTTCCCAGCGCCTGGCTTTGCGCGGCTGTCGCAGCTCAGCCCGCACGGCACAAGCGGGGTCTGCTGCTAGCAAGGCTTTGCCAAAGAAATTTCACTACAGAAGTTCCCTGATATTCACTCACCCACCTGGGGAACACCAGCCTAGCATCAGCTATTTCTCTCTAATAATGAATTTTTGCCCTTTCATCAACATTAGTCAGAACAAGCTCTGAAAAAAATCCCCATTTGGTGCCAGGAATAGAAAAGCAAACATTGACGCGACCGGCAAGAAGCAAAACCAAGCAGCGTGCCCAGCTGCAAAGCAGCACAAGCTGCTAGCACCCAACTCTTAGCTCTTCGGAGATCATTCCTAGGCGGGGAAAGAAAGTATTTTACAAGGAATGAAGTTTCTCTGAAAGGCGCCAGAAGTCGCGCGACGAACTCCCCTCCCATGGAGACACCGGTACCGGGGCACTGATCCTGCAAGGATGCTCTTTCTGCAGCAGCACGGGGACGCCCGCCCTTCCCTCCTCTCGCCCAATTCCCAAACAAGAAAAAACAAAAAAACCCGACTTAAAAAGCCGATTCAGGCGTCGGGCCAAGCAGCCGCAGTGCCTTTGGTGCTGTTCACAACGCGAGTGCCACAAGGGAAAATCCCCACTCTCCGAAAATCTGGAGTATCTGTAAACACTCCCACTCCAAGACACCTACGTGTAATTACTCACAACGAGCGAGGAGGAGGAAGAAAACCCACTTTTTGTTTTTAATTGTCTTCCCTGTGCATAAAAGCTACAGCAAGAGAAGCCCCCGGCTGGCCGCCGTTTCCAGAAGGGAAGGGCAGCACGTGGCCGCAGCAGCAGGGAGGGAGGGACCCCGAGCGAGGGGAACAGCCTGCTTGGCAGCAGCCCCATTTTGGGGCAGAAAAAAGGGAAATCCCTGCTGTAAAGGATGGCCTCTGCCTTTCCCCAGAGCCCCCCTTCCTCGGCGGGTGCAGGCCTTTTGGGGGAGCAGCCCTCCCCAGGCGAGAGCAAAGCCAGCGACAGAGGCTGTAGCCGGAGATCCCGAACCACTGCCAGTCTCCTTCACGGTGACATTGTGGAGAAACAAATGGGTTTGAAACAATAGGTGTTGTATAAAACAGCTGAAAACAAGACAAATTAGTCATTAAAAATTAATTTTGGAAAATTACAGTCTTGTTAATAGATGCCGTTACGGCTTTGCATGTTCCCTTTCAGGCAGGAGGGAGGAAGGGGATTTAAAACCTATTTTATTGCGTTTCAACAAAAACTGAAGAGATGGAGAGCAATGCCTTCGGAAGCCCACGTTTCTGCATTGCACACATTCGCAACCCGAGTAGCTTTGCATTTGCGATCCGCGCTCGCAAGGAGGAAAAGTCATCGTGCTGAATGATTCTCACGGCCCCGTTCGGCGAGGGCAGCGAAAACAAGCCGGTGCCAAACGATGCGAGCGGGGGAAGGCGAGCGCCTGCAACCTCGTGCCCAAAACTCCCACCACGAAACCTCCCGTGGGATGCTCCGACGTTATTCCATTCTCTCGACAGCGAGGACTTACGCCAAAATACTCAAGGTCAAGAGACCAGCATGGTTCGAGGCAATCTGCGCCTCTTAAAACAGTGACAAATATGTTATTTAATTTTAATGAGCTTTTTTGCATCTCCAATCTAATTACGGCATTATCAAGTACTGCTCCGAACTGCAGGTGGCTTCTCATTACTTGGGGTAAGGCTGTCATAAGCATTTTTCATGAATACTAAAAACCGCCTCATTTCAGTACCCGCTCTGAAACCTCCCCAGCCCAGCCCCCCCGCAGCCCCCAAACTCTGAAGAAGCGAGAGCGTTAACGCCGCAGGCTTTGAAAGCTTCTTAAAGTCCCCATTTCTCAGCCGACTGCTCCGCTTCGGAATTTGGGGTTTATCGTGGTTACTGAGAGTGGCGCCCACCCAGCACAGACCCACGCGCCTGCCTGGCTCCTTCCGGCCGACGCCCCGGGGGAACCTCCGCATCCACCAAAAAAGTACGAGTTTTGGTGCGCCACATGCTCCTGCCAGGCGGAATCTCCCCCAAAAGCAAACGACTGCCTGTTCCACACACAAAAGCAAGGACACCCCGTGAAAGATCGCTTCTAGTTTTTCCTTGCAACTCAAAAAGTCATAATTAAAAGCTCCAACGCCAGAAGCATTTTGGCAAAGGTCAAAATACTTCAGTTTTTCCTCTCAAGCTTTACAAAAAGTCAGATTTTTCTGAGGGTTTCCGGCCGATTCCTCTGACCGCCTCTACTCACCGCTTACCGTTTCCTCCACGCGGCGCAAAGCTGCTGGAGCTCACATCCAAACAGCTCCTGCCTAGACCGCTCTTTGGAAGCCATCAAGAATCAGATGTTTTTACTTGTCCCAAAAAACCTTTTTCCCCGAGCGGTTTGCTGAAGACAGGCAACACGCAGGGGATAAGGGAGCCCTGACGGCAACTCTTCCCCTCGCAAAGCACGAGGACGCGGAGCTCGCCGCTCCCGGCGACGCCGGCTGCTCTGCCGGCCCCGGGAAGCAAAGGCAAGGGAAGGCAGCGCGCGGACGGAGCATCCCTCCCGCCAGCTGCCTCGCAAACGCGCGCCCCAGTTAAAACCCCCATTTGTGCCTGGGGTCTTTTGAAGTGCTTGTGGAAGGCGCCGCGGGCTGCAGACAGCCCTCCCACCAGTAGCGAAGAACGCTTTCGACCTCGGCCGTTTCCGCAGACACGGTACTGCTGCTACCCAGGAGTCACAGAGCACGGCAGCGATCCCCACGCGCCGGCGCTCCTGACGCGGCCACCGGCAGCGATCGGCAGCCTGCGGCCCCGGCACTAGTCAACACGCACCCCAGCTCTGAATTGCCTTTGTTTGCCCCAAACCCGCCACAAGCAGGGGCAGCCCGCAGGCCCGCCCGAGCGGGAGCACTCACCGGCATCCGGGGAGCCGCAGGGGCGGTGGCGGGGGGGCACGGGACCAGCGGGCTCCGTCCCGCAGGGGTGCTCCGGCAAACTGAGCCCAGCCCCAGGCAGGTGCTGGGCTTGTCCCAGTCCGCCCAGCAGCCTCGTCAGCTCCCATTGACCGCAGCTGGGAGGGGCCGGGCACCAGCTGGGCAGCAGCACCTGGGCCACCTCCCACACCACGGGCACACACGTGCGCGCCTACGTATGTGCACGCACACGTCACTTTGCACACGCGATACACATCAAAGCTCCACGGCGCCGCGTGCAGCCAACGTGAACGCTGGACGACCCGTCATTTGGAAACGAGACGTGTCGGTGCCTCTGCTGCAGCAACGGCGCGTTCCGCCTCCCCTGACCTTGCTGCAAACCGCAGCCGCCTTTGAGATGCGTCTCCCCCCCAGCAACTGTAGCCAATTACTGCCGCGCGGCTGTTTAATCGTATTTGCCCGCGCGCTGTCACGGTTGCCGGTACCGGTGCCCCCGCCTCGGACAGCGACGGCGAGGCAGAGGCCGGCGCGGCCAGCTGGCCGCGGGCAGCCTGCCCTGCACGGAGCCTGCCCGGCGCCTCCAGGGAATCACTGCCTCGGGCTCGGAGAGGGCGCGCTTCCTCACGCAGCGCGAAGCTGCCGGCAAGTCCAGCGGACGAGGCGGCGAACGCAAGCGAGCGAAAGGCAAATCTGCATTTGCTCAGCTGCGCCTCGGAGGAGCTCACAGTTCCCCGCTCCCCCCAGCCAATTTACTCGGGGAGATCGGGCTTCTCTCCAGATAAGCACATTGACTTTAAAATAAAGTGCGTGCCAACAGCTGCAGTGCCGAGACGGGAGCAGACAGAGACGTGGCACTGAATGATAATTAAATACATTTTCATCATCTGTCATTTTTTACTGCAGGTGCCGGTGTAATAAATCTGGGCTTGACTCTTTTGTCAGCTGGCAGCGAACACGTTTTAACGCCAAACCCCGGGGGATGAATTCAGAGTCGTTTGGCCTCGCACGGGGGAGAAGCCGCCTCTAACGTGCCAAGCGGGTAACTTAGGCCTGATAGCTTTCGTAATACTTTTATTATTTTGGGGATACGCTTGTCTGATGCAGCGTTTCAATCCGCTCCTACGGGCAACACGAACACCTCCACCGACGCTCCCAACCGCGCTGCGACCCTCCCAGCATGGCGCCGGCTCCGCTGGCCCCGGCCCCCCGCGCTTTCCCAGAGTCTCAGTGTGCCCAACCGATTAGAGATAGTAGGATTTTGGTCAAAGGGGAAACAAGGTCAAGGGAAAAAGGCAAACAGGCGGAATTTGGAAATTAATTCAATTAGAACAGCTGCAATTCAGAAAATCAAACATTTAAGTTGATATGCTGTAAACCCAACTCGTAAATCCAGCGCACAGTCAAGGAGCCGCTCTGTTTCCCCGCGGATAGGCGCAAACCGCTCGTAATTCATCTGGCGGACAACAGCAAGTTCTTCGCCGGAGACGCTGCTGGGACACCCCGCGTGACATCATTTTCCGTCAGCACCCGCCTGCGATGCAACGCCAGCCCATACGCCTATTGACGCTGCAGACCTCGGTCCAAAATTCCTGGTGGAAATGAGATACGGCACGGCCAGCCCTGCCACGGCCAGGGAGGAGCAAGCGGAGCCAGACGCGGCGGCCGCCGTCTCCCAGCTGAAGAGACTTCCTTGAAATGCTGCCGTTTTCCACCGATTTTGAAAAACGAAACTTTTCAGGCCTCCGTCGCAGAGAAAAACATCCCTGAGCCTTTGCTGGACTCCTCCATTTCA
Organism: Phaethon aethereus; assembly: GCF_964289735.1. Taxonomy (NCBI): domain Eukaryota; kingdom Metazoa; phylum Chordata; class Aves; order Phaethontiformes; family Phaethontidae; genus Phaethon; species Phaethon aethereus. Next base: position 9,303,717 of record NC_138597.1, on the reverse strand, counting down.
ACCGACGGTCTTGTTTCACCTGCCTTCGTCCAAACACGTCCATTGAAAATGCCTGAGCCTGCAGCCGGTACGAGGAAGCCCACGGGCGAGGAGCTGGCGCCGCACCCTGCCGCAACGCCAGCCGCGCCGCTCCGCGTCAGCGCAGCAGGACGAGTCCCAGGCGGAACGGTTCTCTTTTGCTCCGCGTGCTGCCGCCTACAGCGACCTGTCATTCACGGTCAAAGAGGGGTTTCTGCCCCTTACCTTGGCAGTAACAAAAAGCCGGAAAAAAAAGGCACTTCCAAACTTTTCCCCCAATTCCCTTTAAGGAAGAAAACAGAACTAGCCAGGATAACGAAAGTAGGTATTCGCGCCTGCGCGGGCTGATGTGGCAGATGAAACCAGGCCAGATGCTCCAGCTCCTCTCATCCCAAAGTCATCCCAACAGGCTGTTCGCTATTTCGGGCTTGTTTTTCCCCAAAGCACTGAAGCTTTAGCTGCAACAAATCGAAGCCTTGGTGATCCTCCCGACACATCCCGCCTCTGAAGAAACGGGGATTTGCTTTTTTCCATTATCGGCAAAAACACCGCAGGCAAATCGTTAGTGAAATCTATCGGGACAAAATGTCTGGTTTATTGCTCTTCCCACCTTTTCCCAGACTTGGCTCGGACCAGCCACAGGTATTAACAAAAAGGCGGCTCATCAGCACCCCTTGGGCAGCGGCGCAGGGACCCCGGGCTGGGCAGCAGGCAGCCGCGGTGCCCCGGCAGGGCAGCTCCCGCACCCAGGCCAGCCGGGGGAAAGACGACGTCAACACTGAACCGCGGACGCCGCAAAGCACAAAGGCAACGACTCCGTGCCAGCCCTGCGAGAGGCGGAAACAAGCCCCCTTTTCTCCCTAGGAAAAAAAGCACGGTACGAATTCCTCTGAAATGAAGTCAAACCTGGCAATCTCTTGCACGGGAACTCATTAGAAAAGTTGAAATTCCGAGTTTACACTTTTCCAAACAAAGGTTTTAATCCCCATATTCACTCTCGCGAGGAGTAAACTACTTCGTTTTGAAGTAGGTTTATTATTTTACCAAAAGCTTTCTTTTCTTCGGCTTCCACACGCAGCCCAGCCAACGCACAAATTCAGGTGCCGCGGGATTCTCCTGCATCCCCCCATCCCCGGGAAGGATCGCCAGCCCAGGAACTGGGCTCTGCGGGGACGGGGACCATCCACAACGCGCTCGGGCTGGCAAGAGCACGGTGCGCGCGGGGCGAAGCCGAAACACCGGGGAGAATCGTCCTCCTGGTTTTCGCTCCCGAGCGCAGGGTAACTTGGCGCGCCGATGACCGGGGCTTGCCAGATGCACCCGGCTATGGGTAACGCCGGCACTTACACGATTAGAGCTTGACAACTTACAATGAAATTGTAAAATTAGAGCACTTTATTTATCCAGACAAGCCCGTATGAGTGGAGTTCTCTCTAAAACGGTAGAAATGGTGTTTATGGAGTATTTGCAGGTGCCTCTGAATCCAGCTGCCCCAAACGGCGTCTCCTTCCCCACAGCACCGGCTGGTCGGAAACGCGCAGGTAAAAGCTTCGGCAGTGCTCTTGGTCTTCAGGTACTCAGTGCGCTTTCAGCCTGACGAAATCCCAACTTTTGTTTGAGGCAGATAATGCTGCTGAAGGGATAAATAGCTGTCGTTCCTGCCCTCACCATCAAAGCGGGCACAAGCGGCTGCTTTTGTTCCCGAGACGGTTTCTATCCATCTTTGCTCTGTGCTTCCCCCCCCCGATGAATTTTGAATTTGGCCTCTTAATTCGCCAGGAGCAGCAAATGCCTTTTTAAAAAAATAAAATTAAATTTAAGCATCAATAAATCAACCGAGCGGCTATAGAAGAGTGGAAACCCCCTTTTGTGTAACAGGAGCCAAACCCGACGCTAGCCCCCTTTCCAGGGTCTTCTTAGCAAGGGCGCCGATTCCGCTCTCACTCACCGCAGCAGCGCCGCCGCCATCGGAACCTGCCGGTAAGCTCCGCACGTAAACCTCCAGAAAAAGCCATGATTAGAGTTGCAGGCAGTAATCACAAACCCTTAATTTACAGCACGGTTACAGCGCTTGCCACATTCCCCTGAGTCAGAAACCGTCCCGAGACAGGGTTCTTGCCGCTCTCCTGGTCACATCCCCAAGAACTCGCCACCCAACAGCCAGCTCACGGCTCGCTTCGCTTTTCCTGACGTGAGCACCTTGGCAGCAGCTCTGGCTCGGGGTAAGCGAGCGCCGCGCGCTTCCAGGCAGGAATCGCCGCCCCGTCCCTCGCACAGGCAAACCAGCCTCTCTTTGCTTCAAAACCATGGCCCCGGCCTTCTGCTCTTCCCGGCTCCAGCGCGCAGCTGCACAACGACCCGTCCTGCGCGCCGCCGGAACCGGACGCGCATGTGCAATTCCCACCCAGAAGTGCCGCGACTCGGAACAGCCCTCGGGCGGCCGGTAACGCCGGGGGTTAAAGAGAAGCACGTTTTGGTCTCATGAAAAACGCTCCCCCGGATTGAAGATCGGGATGCCGCAGCAAAGCAAGTTACACATTTACTTTCTATTAAAACATCTAAACAAGAAGCTTAAAAGCTGGTATACGTTTAACAGAAAGGCAACGTCAAAGGAGCAGCTTAGCAGGTACCTAAAGCCCAGGCGCGCCGATGCTGGGAGGTAAGCAATTTAAGGAGGGAGGCATTTCTTAAAACTACGCAGAAAGGGGGGGAAAACCCAACCACGTACATCTGAAGAAGTCTTTCCGCTGTCTCTCCCGGACAAGGCCTCCCAAAGCCTTGCTGCTGCCACCTCTCGCAGGCTCGCTCCGGCAGGCAGCTCTTGCCCCCCAAGAACTTCCCTATAAACCACTTTCACAGCTTATTAGTCTATTTAGCATGCTGCGTGCTTAAGCTCTTTTGTTTATTTTTCATTTGAGATGGCAGGAAGAGAAGATCCCACAGAATAGGTGAGGGTGCTACCGCCTGCCTTTAACGGCAACTGTTCGCGGTAACAGCAGTTAGAGGTCACGGGGGAGATGCAAACGACGCAGCTGATCGGTGTAACAGTTTATGCTCTAATTTTCTAACACCTGAAAAGAGGCTGCTTGGTAGCCAAAAACCACCAAAACTACGGCTGGTTACTGCCAGGCCAGAATTCCTCCGGGAAGCGGAAAGTCTCGCTTTACGAGGCCAAAAGCCGAGCCCGTCTGCAATAAAGTCTGGCGCAGCGCAAGCACGTGCGGCGATAGCCGCCGGGCCAGCAGCGAAGCCCCACGGGGACTCGCCCAGAACCCAGACGGATGCCACTTGCCACGTTTAAGAGCGATGCATTCTTATTTAGCGACTGGCTGATTTTGAAACACCCGCAATACTACAGCTCCATCAGTTCATCTCATTGCCATTGAAAGAATCGGGACACCCATATTCTATAAAACAGAATTAGATTTAATCCCCCCGCGTGTTTTAGAGATCGCCCCAAAGATAAGTCTCTACTTCAGTCATAAACCTCAGTTTAAAGTTTATTTAAAAAAAAAAAAAAGGGAAAAGCAACAGCAGTGTGGGTGGCAGAGTGGCAGCACGGGGCAGAGAACAGCCTGGGGTGGGGTGTTTTGTTTTCTTTTAAATGATCGTATTTAATTTCTGTTTGAAGCAGCACCCCAGCTGAAGAAAGCTGCGTGTGGGAAATGCTACTTAGCTAGCCTTATCAAATAAAAGTATTTCGGCACGAGTATATCCTATGCAAAAGGAATAACCTCTTTTATCTAAAAGACTTGAAAGAAAAGTTTTACAGCTAAGAACTAAAGAGAGCTTTCTCTGCTGTTTTTCATGAACTTTTTTGATAATCCTGGATGAAACGGTCTAATTCACAAAGTATTTTAGGGCAGAACTTGGAGGTCCTATTGGCAACCAAATGGCTTGTGCAGCCCAGACGGATCAAGTATTCTATATATAGACTGAAAAGTAGACAAGTGGCTCCGGGGCTCGTTGGCGAGAAGCCATGTGGCCCGTTGGCCATGGATGACACTCACCATGAAGGGTCCCAGCACCCACTGCAGGCTGGAGGCACGGTAACGGCCCTGGATGCTTTGCTGGCTACCGCTCGCTCGACCCTGCGGCGCCCAAGCGCGTCGGCTTTCTTGACGTCGTCGCTCGCAGCCTCGAGCTCCCCCGACACCGTCACGCGGGAGCCCGCCTGCGCGGGCAGCAAGGGCGCTGCAAGCAAGCACCAACGCCGACCTCTCCCAGCCGCACTCCCAGGGGACAATTCACGCGCCGTCCTTGCCGGAACAACACAGCTTTGGCTTCCCTGTGATCGCCGTTTCCTCAAAACTCCGATCTTCCCTGCAAAATCTGCACATTAAATGCCTTCACAGCACCCTCCTGTGGGGATTCCGTGTCCATACAGAGACGGGGGCAGCTAGAAATGGGGCGCGCGAAGGAAATCCTCCTCCTCCGGCGGCGCCAGCAAGGACAGGCAGCCGGAGCTGCCTTTGCCGGCTGCTCCGAGCGTGCCAGGCTGTCCTGCTGGCACGCGCCACATCCCCGCTTGCCGAGCGGGTCTTGGGGTACGAGGCGACGCCGAAGGCACCCCAGCACAGCCCGAGGGGACGCAACCACGGCCGGGACGGGGCGAACACGGGGCCAGCGGCGCACCCAGCACCGCTGCGCTCCTCCGCTCGGTGTGCACGGCGTGAAACCATCCAACGTGTTTGGTGCGAGTTACCAATTCACGAAGCCAAGTAATGGCAGGTAATTAAGGGGGGGGGGGGAGGAGGTTAAACCAGATTTTCCTGTAGTAACCGCTGACAAAAATGCCACCTCGACTACTTCACTTCGGGTTTGCAATTGCTGCCCGAATGGGGTGTGTTAGAATCCTGCTCATTGAACTGCAGCAATCTCCGTTTAGCAGCACGCTATTTTGGAATCACTTACGCTTTAATATTTTGTTTTTGTAGTGATGCTACATCTTAATTCAGATACTTGAAAGCATTTTTATCATCAGCTACAGTGGTTTCATGCAACGCTTTGCCACGCGATGAAAACCAGACAGTTCACTAATTTCTAAGAGGGGGAAGACTCGAGAGAGTTTCTAATTATTACGTTACTACACATTTACGTTTAACAGGAAAGTTCCTATGTTACTTACACCGTTGTTTACAGCATTCAGAGTGGCATCAAGATACAGAAATCCGATAGATATCATACACCTTCCCACTTTTTGCAAGAACACTGTAAAATTAGAGTTGAATAAATCTTGAATTGGAATTATTGATTACCCTTTGGGTTACGTAGTAATTTAATGTGCCCCACCATACAAGGCTTGCAGCGTGCACACAGATCGATTCACTCGTGCAACGTGCAACAAGAACATTTATGCAGCATTATTCAGTTTTGAAGCATCTCACACCAAATTATTTCATCTTAATAGATGATGCTTCTGTAGGAACAAACTGAGTTTTTTGCTTCCCAAATCAATAGGATTCTTAAAAAAATTTAGCATACAAATATTAGGTGAAGTGGACAGACACACACACGGACAACTATCTGGTGGTTTAGATGCTTTGAAGAGAGTAAGTCTGACAGCAGAGGGATGATGCTCCCTCATTTACTTCCTCCTCCTAACCAGCTCGGTTCTCTCCGTACAATTATGACTTGGTAATGACCATTTTCACTGTTTTCTGGCATCGCACATTGCTACCCGCCACTGGAGCGCACGAGTATTCCGCCAGTTGAAAAGACAGGTCGTTTATGAAGTCAAGGGCAAAACTACCAAAGCACACGGGGCCCATTTGCCACGGTTGAGGCGGCTGGCCAGGGGCAGCCGGTGGAGGATGGAGGGCCCCGGGAGCGCCGAGCCGCTGGCCCTGCACCAGCAGCTGCGGTTGCAGGGCGGCCAGCACGCAGCACGCCTTCACCGCTGCCAGCACGCCTTCGCCACGGACTCGCTAGCTTAGGTCCTGGCACAAAGCATATGTTTCCAGACAGAACTGCAACTTGCGTCACCGTAGGTGTGTATGTCAATGTCGATGTACGTGCAGCCGGAGAGCGGTAAAGAAATGCAAGTATTTGGTGGATTTTCAGTTATGATTTTAAAAGTTTTAAACCTAGAAGCCATGGAAAAAAACCTGTACTTGGAACCCCTCGTCTTCCTTCGTTATCCCCAAACAGAACACTAACGCAATAAGCTGCGTTAGATGGACTTTGCATTACCAACAACGGAAGTACTGTGAGGATGCAATACACTCCAGAACAATTTCAACATGTAGAATCAATCAGAAATAAGCTGTCAGAGATGAGGATCTAGTTTGGAAAATTCAAGTGCAAAGCTGCAATTAAAAATTGCTTTTCCGTTGCTGGAAAGCCTTTGCATATTATCATACTGGGCAGTAACTAAACCCTCCTCCTGAAAGTTAAAAATTCACTGCAATCATGAAACTATGAGAAAGAACTGCTCAGCGTATCGCCGCTAGTTTGCTGCCAGATCCTAAAGACATTACTGAGATCTACAGCTGCTCTTCCAGGGCAAAGAAAGGCTGAGGTTGATGGCAAGTGGGTGTGCGGAGGCGAGGGCTGAATCCACCCAGCAGAACCCAGAAAGGCAGAGCAGGCAGGAACTGCAGCACGACAAACCAAGAACACAATTTTTGTTGTTACTGTGCCACGGAATGCGTGCCCAGGGAAGGCTGGTATTGGGTAGGAGCCTCTTGTCATTAACGGATGTACGAGATTACTCATTATTACTACCGTCAGAAACTACAGCATCATCCAGGCAGTAGCAGCAGTATTTTCTGGATGAGAACACTCTATTTCTACCTTAAAGAATAGAAATTCTTCCTCTGCTACCCCAGCCTTGCTTAGTGGATAGTAGAGCTATTCCCAGCTACAAAGAAAATGTGTCCTAAGTGGAGAAGAGAAAGGCAAATAAAGTGTTTGATAAGGAAGTCTTGCAAGCTCTAGTCTTTTCCGGGGGGGAAATAATCTCAACAGCTGGAAGGACACCTTCCCTCACATCAAGGTCAGATCTTCCAAAGGAACCGAGGCCACAAGGTAGCACGCAGATTGGCCCCAATCGAACCAGTATCTCAGAGTACCGTTCCCAATCTGCTTCCTTCTACGCACCTCCCAGAGGAAATGCACGTGCCAAAGCATAAACCCTCGTTATCAAATTACACATGGGTCCAGCTACTGAATTAGTAGTTTCTTAGCCTCTCATCAGCCTACCGCCCTGCTAACACATGAGGACCAAGGAAGATGGGAAGTTAACAGAGCAACTTGGGTGACCAAGTAGTAGCGCTTCTCATCAGGAATTTACATCCGAGCACTGCGGCACCTTTCCCTTCCGGATCCCTCACAAGGAATGGGGAAAAGCAAGTCGTAGTATTTGTTTCGTACGTTCAAAACAACAGGAACATCACCCAGATCGAGACTAGGTCCAAGTAATAATCACTGTAATTAGCACTTCATTCATATAATTACCAGCAGACCCCATAACATTTTACAATGGCGGTAATTACCCATATTTTACAGCTGAGGAAACAGATACAGTGCAGGTGAATAACTTAAAAGAAATCATCAGTAAATCTGTGGCACAGCCAGAGACTGCAATTATCCTTATTCCCAGCCAAGGCTCTCCCCAGTAATCCATGCTGAATTCACTTCTGTCTCGTGGGAACGAATGAAGAGAAAATAAACACAAACTGGAATTTCCAATGTCTAGAGGAGCTGAAAAGCAGACAAGCCAAACCTGAAGGAGAAATAAAAACATATTTTTATCACCAAACATTTTCTCACCTGAGGTCTGCAGCTACGAGCGAAGAAAAAGACAGAGGACCCTAGCTCTAGCACATACGGAAAGCAAACTGCAGGGTTTCAATTGCTATAGGAGTTCTACTTCTGTAAGGAGAGTAAAAGCAGAAGCACAAGACCGAGGCGGGGAAGGCTGCCCAACGGCACTGGCTCACCCCTTCAGCTATCAAAGACCTTAATGCATTTTGAGAATTTGAAGATTAAAGCAATAGCAGTAATTAAATTATTTAAGGACTTTGAAAAACAATATACGCAGAGAGCAGCAAGCAGGGTGAGAAGCCTGGGAAGTTCACCCCTAACCCCAGAGGAGAAGATCTCCAAGCCACCGACTGCCAGGGCTCTGGTCCTCCCACGGTCAAATGGCGGGGTGCAACCGCCCGCAAGGCTGGAGCGGCACTCAGGCTTATCCCCCGAGAAGTGAGGATTCCCCTTCCCCTCCAAGCACGGGAGCAACAGGATTCTCACGTAAAAGCCACCAGCCCTAAACCACATTAGTAGGGGACGGTTGCCCATTTGTTAAGCTTACTGCGTACAGACAGATTCCACGCAGAAATCCCTGTTTCCTCAGCTATAGTCTTGGGGGGTGGGAGATCTGTCCTGTATGCTTTTTCATCCTGCATGTTTGGATGAGTTTTATTATTAATCAAAAAAACCCACGGTTTGCTTGTGTTGACTGATACATCCGTTTTTCAAAGTAGTCCAGACTGAAGTGAGCAATTTGTCAGTTGCCTATGTATATTTTATTAAATGAACAGCACATGCAGATGATTGATCCACAGGTGTGTCTATTGGGTTAAACAAAGCAGATTAGGTTAATCCGACCCCAGCTGCATTACCTGAACTGCAAGACATGCAATGTTCTAAATCTAGTAAATGTGCCGAGTGTTTCATTTTGGCCATTTAGCCTTAAGGAGAGCATATAGAAGCATCCAGCAATAGAAGATATTGCATAAATTTCAAAATTAAGGCTTGTTTCAGGAGTGGATGTTATCAATGTTCTGGCTTTGAATAACAGAAAAACCTCGTCAGCAGGAACAAATCTCTCAATAGAGTATTCTCTTAATATTTAAATAGACAAATGTTTTGCTTTGCCAACATTTTACAGCTTTTATGTAGTTCTTTAAGTGTTTGAAGAAAACTTGTATTTTAGTTCCTGTTCAGTAAAAAACAAGCTCAGTAAAATGAATTAAGTTCCATCATCTCTTGCCATAAAACGGACAATTGTTGCTGATATTACCTACTGCCATCCAGTAACACTGCAGCAGAAACCCAAAGACAGACATTAAGTTCAGGTAAATCATAATGCTATTGCCACGTTAATGAAGCAGCTTTACTTACTAATATTTACTGTTGTTTATACAGGAAACTGAGAACAATTCCTATCCTCTCCTTCCAAGGGCTGCACCTCCTCCTTCCTCAGCAGCTCTAGCATCTGGGAAGCCCATGCAACAGCTAAACAGGCATAATCCATATTCATTACACTGACTTCTGTGAATAACCATCTGCATCTAACAGAATACTTGGAAAGATCATCAAAAAGAGAGCATGCATCATGCTGCGTCACCCGAACACCCTGTGAGATGTACCCAACTATTGCCATCACTACGAGTGCTTACCTTATGAAAAGAAGGCAGGATGGACATGACAAAATAGCTCCTGAAACAAGAAATCCTAGCCATCTTTTAACCTCATGTGTTTTTGTTATTGACTCCAATTCCCAACACCAGACATTTTTATTCCATCACTTTTTTCCCCCCCCTCTCGCTATTTGTTCTACCAGGAGGCAGCTGAAAGCCAGCCCTCTGTGCAAAGAAGGGAGGTTCCCTTTGGTTTCCAGATGTCTAAATAAAAGGTTTTTTTAAGAATTGCTTTCCTAGAAAGTCAGGGCATTCACATCTAACTGCTGCCGATATAAAATATGTGTTACAAGGAAGAGAAAAATAGTCTTCAAGGAGTTTTTCTTGGGCAAAATAAATATTTTTTCCACCGAGTTTTAAAAACCCCGTTCGGAAGGCTGGAGAAATAGCTCGAGATGATTTTGGAGGACCATACTTCTCAGGCTGACAGGCAGCATTAAAACCAGAGTAAGAGCCAAATTCCAGCTATCCAAAACACGCTCGATGTAGGAGCGGCAGCCTGGTACAGCAGAATTTATTACTCTAGGCCTACAAAAACTATTTACAGCTAAAATTTGGAACAGGAGGGAAAAAGGAAAAACACACCCGAACACTTCAAACACTGATGTAAGCTGTGGTTGTCCATCTCAGCTCCTAACCACTGGGTCAAAGAGAAAAACAGGTACATCAACACAGAGCAGACAGAATTTTGCGAATACTGTTATTGACTGCCACGTTATTTTAACAGGCGACTCTGCAAACACAATGACGGGCAGTTTAAAAACAGAGATCTTGCTGCTTAAGCACAAAGATTAGTGCTGGAAATACCCTTTTCTCAAGCACGGATACCAACTAAAAATATGAGATGCTTCCTAAACCAGACTCTGGTGATGACGGTGCATCCCCACCGCTCAGGGGTAAAACCTGCTGGGGCTCAGCCCTCCAAGCCTTGCAGCGGACTTGCGGGTAAGGCAGGCAGCTCAGGCTCAGCCCCGCGGGCCGGCAAACACTGTGGCGGAGCTTGCTGCAGCCTGTTTCGCCAGGGAAAACGCCAGCAGGAGGGTTTCCAGGTGGGCTGCAGGCTCCTCCAGAAGAGCCAGACACGGGCAGTGGCCAGGTGAGGTCAGCAGAGCTGACCTGCAACATGTGAACGGCTCACTACAATTTTAATCTGTAGGTCTAATGAACGCTATGAAGTTTTATAAGCATCAACAAGGCTCAGAGAAGACCTAAATCCATTTCAGTGCTCACTTAGAAGCTTCATCTGTGTGCAATTAAAACTTCAGCATAAAATGTTAGAGGATAAAATAATGAGACACTTAAAAAATAATCTGTGCTTCAGTGGGCCGTGCTCAGTAGGTTTCATACGCTCATTTGCAAGATAAAAATAGAACCTGGCCAAAATCTGTCTTATACGCTGGTACCCCTTCAACTGAAAAATGGGAAGAAACAGCTACTAAACTTTGGGGGCTTTACTATCCCATGTAAATACATACCATACTGCTTCTTTAAGCACATCTCAAAGCATTGAAAACTTTCCTTTTGGCTTCAATGATAATGTAAAAATAAATGTAAATTGAGTTTCGATTGAGATTTTCATTTTGGTCTAAAGCCTAATCTTTTATTAAAATAGCTATCAGTTTTAAGCTGATCGATAGAAAAAGTTATCTTCAGGACAAGGAACAAAATTTTAACAATTTTTTTTCTCTTATTCATCAGAGTATCTACATGCTCCCATGATTACTTTGGGCTATGAAAATGTGATGGGGGGCAGGGAGGAGAAACACCATATGTTTTACTGATCAAAAGAACTGCAGAGAAATGTAAATTAAAACCAAAGATGTGCAGAAATATCAAAATAAATTAGATTAAGTACTGGGAGAACACAGGTCAAAAAAGTAATGTACTATACAAGAAACATACACACAGTTAAACTTAAAAGAAGCAAAAACCAATGAAAATTACATACTTTATTTTTTTTAACAATTGAAATAACTTTTATTCCAGAAAAGCCAACATTACATAGCTTCATTTAAAAAAAAAAAAAAAAGACATTTGGGGAGGTCAAAGAACGCTACAGTTTAAAACGATGAAATGTTACAGCTTGCACACCAAAATTAAAAATGAAATGAAATTAAAATAATGAAATGGTTACCAAAGTAATGCAGGTCAAGGGATCAAAGGTGAAGGGTCACACATTATTAAAAAGAAATCCAAAAGGGCGTCTGCATCAAGATCTCTGCAAAACAAAGGAGCTTCAGTGAGTAAAACTAATACCTTCCATGGAATCACATCAAAGCTCTCGCAACTCACACACAGCACACGGCAGTGCCCTCCGGCCGTCCTGCTCCCACCGGCACCCCGAGGCGCCTGCTGCGGCAGACCCTCCTGCGGCCACCCCGGCTATGGAGGTTGACTCCTACTTCTGACAGCCGCCTTTTTTTTTTTTTTTTTTTTTTACCCTCCCTGCAGGATGGCCTCTATAAGTCCTTCCATCTCCATATGGGCGCATTGGTTTCTTATCCTACAAAATGTGTTTCCAGAGCTCAGGATAAAACCCAGCATGGCCCAAGTGCTTGAGCTGCGATGCACAAAGCAGGCAGTCCTGCTCCAGCACTGACAGGTTCCCTTCGTCAGGGAGGCTACTGTTTAGGTAAGAACACGAGTGGCAGTCCGTACAGCTTTTAGATCATCTGTCTTCGGGTAAGTACTACATGCTCTTTCGCAGGAGTTTGCTTTATTCATTCTAACTGTGGGAGTATGGTAACTATTGACACACACGCACACGGATCTCCTCACGTCATAATATATTGGTTTAACGCTACAATAAAAAGGTAATTCAAATGTGGTTACCAAGACACAGGCCTCTCCTCCTGGAATTTCAATTACACAGAAGCTGTAAAAAAAAACCTTTGGTACCCATTTCCAAGCAAGATGCAGCCAATTATCCATACTAAATTTATGCAGAGCGCGTAACATTTACGTCAGGTAACTTTAGGAGAAAGACACCCACCAAGGGCACTACATGCCTTTTCATTTCAGCGTCTCTCCCCTGGCCTGGCAAGGCGCTAAGTTTTTTGAGTCTTTCATCTGGACCAGAACAGCTCCATGCTTGCAGCCAAGAAACAAACCCACCCCACAAAACCATGTCTTCATAAGGCAAAGCAGCCACCAATGATAGAAAAATCAACATATTCAAAGTTGAAGTGTACCACAATGATCTAATTTGCCTGTACATTTTTCCAGAAAACACATCGCATCTTTCTGCATCCCTCCTGCTTTATGTGTATCACAGTCAAGAACCCACCAGATGAAGGCAGGAAGGTCTGTATTCAACATCCGCCTCAGCAGCAGTGTCTGACAAACTCTTCTGCTAAAGTTACTGCCACACGTTGGAGTTAAAACTAAGTTCTTGCCATTATTTCCAGCATTTATCAATTCAAATTTTTGTGAACCAAAACAAGGAGTCAGCTTCTCCACTGTTATTTCACCCATGTGCTGAGGCTGGGTCCTTCAATTGCCATTTACACTACATATTTGTAAGCTGGCCTCATTTTGGAGGAAAGCGATTTGGAAATCAAGCCACTTAGAAATAATTCAACAACAAAGACACGGATTTGCAGTGACTCAGCAGCTACTTAAGTCCAGAAGGTATTAATGTGAAACATATCATCAGGAAGACCCCACACGTCAGGAATTCCTCACAGGAGAGAGATGGGGAAGTGAACACCGTCACCTGTAGGCAGCTGCCTGCGGCTGGACAAGGGCTGGCAGCGCCCCTTGACACCCACCTGAGGCTCCCTCCCGACTTCTCGGGTAACACAAAGTTTGCATAAAGATGAGTTTTAAGTAACCCCAAGAACATTTTGCCCGTGGGATGGCGACTGGCTCGAGCAGCGCACAGGGCAGAGCCGGAAAGCCCAGGGCCTCACCAGCATTTGCTACCTCCACCCCGCTGCCCACTGGCCAGCAAACGGCTCCCTGCTCCTTTTCTTCTGACCCCAGCCGTGGTGGGGAACAACTGGGTGGAGACCCGGTTCCAAAGGAAAGAACACAAAGACTTTCTTTAATTTCTCCTCTATTGCAACAGACTTCTCCTCTCCCCCACTCTCCCCCCAGGTATACTTGGTTCCCCCCGATGCCCCAACAATAACTCCTTTTGCAGGGAAAAAAAGTGGTTTCACTCTTAGTCCTTTTTCTTAAGTACTACCCCTCCATAAAATCTTCACTGTTATTTGCGAATTTTTCCTTCATGTCTAGTTTCTTTTTCATCTAAATCCCCCAATTTTTCTCTTCAAAATGAAACAGCCATCCTTGGAAGTAGCGAACATGAGACTGAGAAGACAGGATTTCAATCACTTACAAAATGTAATATCCTTGGTTTCCATTCATTTGACAAGTGAACCAATTCATTTGTGTTTATATATGCCAGTCCCTGGCAGACAGACATTTAAATTGACTTTGTAAATTGACTTTGTTGTAACATTTTCCTTGTAAAACGCAGTACAAAGTACAACTCGGGTAGCACACCAGCGAATATTTCACTAGTGCTGGGCAAGCCAGAGACCCAAATACGTGATGCAGCGGTACCTACCGCTACTGTTGGTGCTCCCGTAGGTAAACAGCTAAATAATAATTAAAGCACTCTGCTGATTCTCTCACATTTCATCCTTTGTACCCAAGAACAATTCTTGTCTGCTCTGTCACTTGGTGCAACACACAAATCAGTACAGCCATTTCCCAAACACCCCAACACAAGCAGCTGCATCTCTACATACAGGAGGAGGAGGGCATTCCCCACCAAGCCTGTATACAAGGCACAGCCCCATGAGTGCTCAAAACAAACCAACTCCGCCCCAAACTAATTGCCAGCAAGTTTCAAAATCTGTAAAAATACTCAGCGATATTTTGATAGGTTACTAATGTCAAAAAGCCAGTGAGTTAAATACCATCAGCATTTCACACTCTGTGTATAATATGCTAAAACTAATTATGAAGTAATTTTTTTCTTTAGCTATCATCAAGTGTAAAAAAAGTTAATTTAATTCATTCAATTGAATTGACTTGGGAAAAAAGCTAGGAGGGCAGTATGTTATCCAAAACAATACATTTCATCTGTTTGCTATGCTCTACAGGATTCAATCTGGTCCCAGGACTGCGACACATTAACTGTACAGAACTGCAAAATCAGCCATTTTAAAAGACTTATCATTATACAATTACAACATTGGTCCTAACATTAACAAAAGAGAAGGGAAAAAAAAAAAAAGTCAGATTTTCCTAAGAGGAAGATGAGGAATCTCTATTAGAGCATGAACAGCATAGCAGGTATCACTGCTTTTGTTTAAAATTGCCAGGAACAGTAACCTTTCAATTCTGCTAAATCACCGAGCCTGCTCACAACATTTACTAATTATGTAAACATGACTGAGAAACTGCAAAAGCAGAGCCAGTAGCAGATTTTCTGCTTTGTACATTAAGCAAAGCACAGAATTTCATTAATTTCACAAAATAAACCCATAATGAAGTGCTTCTGTTAAAGAGAAATTTTCATCTCGTTCACTGATCAGCCCTAAATCATAATCACACACGCAGCGAGAAAAGCCGCCCACATGGGCTAGATGGCAACCAGTCAGGTGTACAAACACTTTACTCTTGACTCTGCTCTAGTTGGGGTGTAAACATTATTTCCTTGTGATTTCATTTTCAGAGCTTTTTCTTCTCCTTTATAAAAAAAGCAGGTTTTCTTACATTTCTGTTGCTGGCCAAGAGGATGGACACGCACTGGAAACACAGTACCAACGGCTGGTAGAGCACACACCTTCCCCAGCTATAACGCTAGCAGAAGACCACCACGCCACCAGCGACAAGGCACATGAGTCAACACCAACATTCCCGATTTTACAGACGCTGTGGCTGTTCCAGCACTTGGCAAACATTATTCCCTCAGCTAGGCACTTCCTTTCATTCACAAAACCTCGCCTTAACTTGTTTAAGCCCCCGACTCAGCACAAAGCTAGGGGCAACCCCACGTGCCAGACCAACGTGGCAGGAGGAAATGCTACACAGGAAGCGTGCGCAACCCAGACGGTGACCACTTCCCTGCTACTCCTCTAGCGGAGGATCATCAGGTGGAACAGAAAGCAACAGAACTTCTAATAATAGCATTTGCCAGTACCACCATAATATTTCATACTCTGTGATCACATGGGCAGCAGGCAATTAGTCAAAATTAAATATTCTCACTGCTCTTGAGAGATCACAGAGCCGATGCAGACTGCAAGGACATTCCAGCTTTGTAAGCGCTTGGCAGCTACAGAGCTCTCACAACAACGGCCAGCCTCTGGCTTCAAGAAACTTTGCTCTTAAGCAAAACACACCTGAACTAACTTATGTTTAATGCTTTGCATTAAACTAAGTACACTGAATAACTTTACAGTCCTCAGGAAACTGTACTAGGCACTGTTGCTTTTCCAGCAAGTGTTGCCATCCTGATGGCACATGGCAGACAAGATGTCGTGATCTGGAGAGCCACCCCTTCCTCACTCTGACTGTGGTGAAGACAAAAGCTGATCCCACACACTTGCTCTCAACCCCATAAATCTATAACACATTAAGCTACTTTGGTAAATAAGGTATGAACTGGTACAGTAATGTAGAGGAGTGTTACAATACACCATACCATCCAGGGCAGCCTTAAAACAAACAGGTGTTTTAAGTTTTCAGACATAAGAGTTAACCCTAAAAGGCAACTTAAAAGCATTAAAAAAAAAAAAAGGTAGTAGTAGGCCATACTGCTCCATCTTTACCCAGAATGGTACTTCGATGAACAAACTTGTGATGACAGGAGCGTGCCAGTAACTGGCTGCCTGACACTGCTCTGCCGAGGGACTGGGGGAACTGGAGTAGCAGGTGGCAGTCGACATATCACTTTCACCTACGCCTTACTGGTGTTCCATAGCGTAATAGCCAGCCCAAATGCTCGAGACTCACTTCCCCAATCAGTCTGGGTCCCTTACGTCTCGAAGGCAATTCTCCAAACCTTCAAGATCTTCTCTGCGCTTTAGAGAAAAGACGGGAAATAACTCGATGTCAAGCAGAAGAGGAGAATGTCACCGATGTGCAAGCAAAGCAAAAATGCAAGACCACATCAGAGATGCCAGTAAGCATGCAGCTTGAGGTCCCCAATGCAGTATCATTAAAGAATTTCTTCCTGTGCCACATAATGCTCAGAGGGTTTTGTAATTGCACTTATTTGCATACTACCAAGCAATAAATATCTAGGCCTTCTGTAAATCTGTAGCAAGCTGATGCTAGATATCACATTGCAAAATGGGGCATCTCTGCCTGACCCCCCAAGAAAAGCATGAGCACACAAACCAGTTATGCTGGTTTCTTCTACCATGGAAATTCCAGGCTTTTCCCACCAGAGAACGTAAATACAGAATACTGTCAGAAACATAAGCCCTAGGTAGCATTTTACATTTTGGATGTTTAACTTTTTCTTCTTTCTCTTACTGTGCCATTAAGTGTTTACAAGGATGATTAATGACTGCGGCTGCCAACCCCATTAATGAAAGGCATCTCTGCTCAAAGCTGCAATCCCGCTTTTGGCAAGCACTGCGCAGAGACAAGGTTACTCCGACACCCTTGAGCCCCTGCACCCACCCGTACCGCTGCGAGCGCCGCGGCCTGGGAGCTCCCGGTTCCCAGGTAACTTGGTCACTCGATAGAAAGAAGCAGGATGCATTTTCCGCAGAAAACCGCTCTTGCTGCCTGAAGCAATTAGCGGTTAACGAGCCAGCAACCTTTGCCACCCCTATTAGGGGACAAGGCCAAGGGGGTGCCGGCAGCCACTGGGCAAAGTGGGCGCTCAGCCGAGCGCCTGGACGGACCCGCAGACGTCCGCTCCACAGGGCAGTGCTTTGGGAGCATCAGCCCTGCTCCCGCCGGAAGGCGGCTGAGACCCAGCGCTCCTGAAATCCGCGCTTGGTGCACACCGCGAGCACGCCAAGTAAGCTACAAGCAGCACCACGCTACAGGGAAGTCTTTGCTCTGCCCGCTCAGTAAAACCAGAACTGTATTACACAAGTACTAAGACGCTTCAAAATGAACGACAACTAAAAATCCAAGAGCAAGGAACTCCCTCGCATGCAGACAGCATTGCAGAATTTTCTGGCAATCAACTGATTTGTCCTCACATAAGAAATAATATGAAAATCCCCTTTCTATCCTCCCCCAGAGCAAGAGAAATAAGCACACGCACGCTTTCACAGGCATCTCAAAAACTGTAAATCTGTAATTAAATTGCTTGGCTGAACTTATGATTTTGTATCTCTGGTTAAAAAAAATTAAATTAGAAGGAACACTTCCTTCACTAGGAAATATAAAACCACTATAAACTTGATTTAAGATGAGATGTCATCTTGATATGGAAATATATTTCCATCAAACTTTCAGTTAAAACTGCGTAATATGACAGAAAGCAAACATCTCAATAACATGTTCTAAGCATTTTTAAATGCTCCATTTCTCTTGCCGCTCATCGCGTTATTTTACTAAGTGTAAAGTCAACCGCAACCTATCCAGCTCTCAAAGGATATTGTTTCTCCATACCAATTACCCAATCCAGAGCAACATATGACCATTATCCTCAATCTGCAGATGAAAGCACTCAGAAAAAGTTATTTGCAGCGTTCCCATGGCGATGCCCTGGTAGAGGAAAGAACAAACCCCAGCTGCTCCCTGACCCCTGCGTTCAGCATCGGCAGCGTCTCGCTCGCAGATGCAAGGGACTCAGCAGCAGACCCGAGCCCACGCGCAGCGCCTGCCCTTTACGCTGCTAGCAGCCCCAGTGGCTGAAAATACATGTGCTCTTTATTTCCAGGACTCGCAGATGTGTGCAAGGACCACATTTAAGTTTCCTTGAAATATCCCCATGCAAAGGAGCAGAAGCAGCAATGCCTAAGGGTTAAGGTGAGCAGCCAGGTGGTAGTGGTCCCTGACCCCCCCTCAGGATGTGTTCTGCAGCACATCCCGCACCAATTCCCACCGCGCTTACGTCCTGGAGAGGTCTACGGCAAGATCGGACACGGTGAGCTTGTCCGAACACATACGAATTTGAGGGAAGACAGCAATGTCATAGACATGCTCAGATCTGTAAGTTACTTTAGGCATTTTATTTCTTTTATGCTTTTTAATAAACCTCCCTATCAGAGAGACACCTCGCAAGCAGTACCAGTGATTTTGAAGTCAACACAAAGATTCTGGAAGGACCACTGTATAAAATACATCTTTTTTCTTCTATATTTTACAACTCGTGCCTTCACCAGCATAGACGGAACACCTGTGTACTCAGATGAAAAGCTATATTCCCTTAGGAATGACTCTGAGACGTAGCCGAAGATTATTATTCAATTATACCCTAAGAAAAATTCAAGTTTTATAACACTGAACAGAATTAAACTTCCAGGTTGGGGGTAGGGAGGGAAATAAAATCTGTAAGCTAAGCTCCCTCCTCCCCCGTAATTAATACAAATTTTCCAAGACTCCATCTAGGCATAAGAGTCTGCCTTTTCCTCCCTTTTTGTTTTTTTTCTCCTCTGAACTAACAAGGCCAAAAATCTCTGGCCACAAGAAAAGCTCTTCCTTTTAAATAATGCAATAGAGAAACTGCAACTGACACACCACGTACGCCGGCAGAGACAGCACCAGTAATAACCCACGTACAGAACCAGCTCCTTGTCCCCACTGAGTGGCAGCCACAGTGAGAGATTTTGGAGGAGAGAGAGATACAAACAAGTGTGACAAACTTGACATTCAAAATTACATAAATGGGTTGGTTTTGGTTTTTTAACATACCAGCTGCTGTTTTGTGATTATTAGCAAACAATCCCTGTAGAATTAAGGTATGAGACAAACCTACACCAGCCACATCCTGGCAAGCGCCATCAAAACCATTCACTTTCCCCCTCTCCAGAATGCTGACACGTCCTTCAGAAGGAAGGCTATGCTCCCAATTTTTTCTTCTAGCCTAATACACCTCGCAAGCACCTACGCTTTCCCTTTTGCATCACACTTATGAATAATAAGCATTCTCAGCTATGTGATTAACTTCGTTTGCCACATTCTGTACCCTGGGAGGCTACACACACCAAACATTGTTCAAGAAGAAAAGCTGAAAGCCTGCGTGTGTAAATGTATACATCCCCTCTAAACCAGGGACAACAGAAATGCCAGAGAAAAGTGACTAAAACCCAACAAGCTGCTTCCAATAAGAAGGAGCATCATTCTGCCACATACCTGTGCAGAGAGCCTTCTTTCTCAACTGTCTTTGTCAAAACAGCATATTTTAGAGCCACTGGAATTGCTATTACTCCATGCCCCATTCCTATTAGCATAAACGCTATCACAGAATAAATTGCAACCCACATTTTCTACAATTTACATTTCAATTCAAATGACCCAAGCCAAAAACATCTACACAGAAGAGCCAATGCCAGCAACTCCCCCCAGAAGAGCCCATTAATTCTGTCACAGTCCTTCCTATGTTAAACATAGATACTTGACTTTAACTTTCAGACAAACGAACGAAAGGGAGTAAAGGACTCCAACTCTGAAAAATACACACATGAACTGATCCATATTTGATTCTGCGCTCAGCTTGCCACTTGCAGGCATTATACTCGTGGGTACTGTTTTTGTTAACACGTTTAGATGTTACAAATGATTGATTAGAGGGACAAGATACTAACGGCAGTTTTACAGCAATTTCTCAAAGTTGACTGCTTCTATTATTAAATGATTCCCACAAATACGACAAAAGGTACTGTAAAGACAGTGCTACTAAAAACTAAAACTATACTGTGGGTATTGCAGTATAGCTTCCAGCCTTGCTTCCCAGAAGGAATAAAGGCAAGGGATTGTAGACCTATTTGGATTATTCTTCAACTTCACCTTGGCCCACCAGACATGAGAATTTTAAATACTTCTGTTTCATTTCAGTGAACTCAACCATGATGCATTAACAGGAGATATGCAAACTAGCACATTCAGAGTAACTGGATTCCAGTATAAAACGCCCAATTCTTTGGTGTCTCCTGTCCTTAACAAGACTTCTCAGACAGGAGTAAGCTAGTTATTTCTCAGGACCCTGTTTGGCAGGAAAGAACAATGCACTGGGTTTTTTGTTTGGAAGTCTTTACAGATAGTAAGATAACATTTTGTTTAACATGATACCAAAACATCCATCTAATTTTAAGCAATTTTGAAACATGTCGGTAAGATAATACAAGATTTTCCCCTTCGAGACAAGTGACATACACACATGCGAGCAACAGACTCCTACGGTACTAGTAGTCTGCTTCCACAATTGCCTTCACATCTAGTTTAAAGCTCACTTCCAACCTGTAATAGGACTTTATTATTTAAACAACAGGTTCCAGAGCCAGGGAATTTATATTCTGTAACTTACACGGCATGCTCTCAAAAAATAATCCATAAACATCAAGTAAGCAGGTACATTTAAGAATAAATAAGAGATTTAACTACCTCATTAGTGTTCCAGCGGTGCCTCTCTTTCGGTAAACTTGAACATTTTGGTAGACATTCAAGCAGCTTCTTCGGTAAAAAGATTTTTACATGACTGCCATTGCTGTTCCCATGATCATCTAGAAAGAAGAGGAGACACGTGATGTGTACAGAGGAGAACAGGCGGTTTCCATGAGGAGACCCTAGCTACAAGAAGACTTGGAAACCCACCAGTTCACTTGTCAAAGAGCAGGCAATTTGTCATTGCAAAGAAGAATACGGCTTTCTCTTGAAATGGCACCTTTATTTTACAAATACAAATACAGTTTAATTCCTTGTGGTTGCAAAGCTGGAGGAGAGCTTTGATGGATTTGTGCACGAGAAGCCTGTGTGTGTGCTTACCTGTGCCTATTTTAGCTTATTACTTCCCTCAGTGACAAATTTCACAAGCAATAGCGACAAAACGTTATAGAAGCTGTGACCACAGCAGCATGACCTGCCAGGAAAGTCATAAATGAAGTTCCCACTTGACAGGATTTGCAACTAAATAAGAACAGAGCCCCAGTACCTGCTATAATTTTGTCAAGCTGCAGCAGAAATGCAACTCAAGGTCTGTTAGTGCATTTAAACCTAAAATGCGCTGTACCTTATTACTTTTCTTTCCACGGACAGCTCAGAAAGTGAATGTAGTTCCTCAACATGCGAGTGAGGTAGAGGGATAGAAACCTTCCTGCCTCGCCACAAGCAGGCGTCTCAAAAGCAGAGATACTGAAGAATACAAAATTATTCTTTTTCATTGGCTAAAAATGTAGAAGGTGCATTGATTCCCACTAGAAGACGAGACTCAAAAAAACCCAAAAGCCAAAAACGGCCCCTGCAAGTCCCAGAAGCATTAACTTTATTATGCCTCTCTATCACCCCTCTAATACTACCTAAAGAACCAGAGCTTCCACGAACTGTGCATGTTTATAGACCAAGTCAGTCCTGCAGAAAAGGGAACCAGAGCAGCAGGGTAAGACATCCCAGCTACAACACTGGAGTTTTACTAGCTCTCCTTCTAAAATCCCCATCTCTGCCTTCTTCCACTATTCTCATGCTTCGCATGACAGATACCGGGCAGCGGTATGTCAGAAGTACACTTATTCGCTGACATTTTACCCTACAAAATTAATTTACAGCCATTTCCCATTTGGAAGTGTACAGAAAAAGGATATTAACTTTTTCCTTTTACACATATAATCACTTTATGTCATTAAACAGATGCCAGCATCACGATAAAACTCCTCTGTGATTACGATACAGAAGTTTCCCCATGACCTGCAGCAAACCAGAGAGGACCTATCCCACAATCATTTTAGAAAGCGGGCGAAGAGCGCAAACCAGCAGCTAGACATCCCTAGTATTTTTAAAGCTTGATTATACTCTTGGATGTGTCAAGTTCAAACAATGTACATGCTGTTAAATCAACTACTCGTGCAAGCACAGCAGATGAGTTTACAAGGTAAGCAGTGATGTGTATGATAAACGTGAGCTGCTCTATAATTTATGAGCACTACGCGCTCCCTGAGTTATTGGGAACTTTACTGTAGGACTGGGTTAAACTAAATCAAGAGGGTTGCCAGTTTTGTACTTCTTCCTGGGCGAACAAGCAGTCAGGCAGTATTGATCCTTGCTGAACTGATAAAGAAATCAGGAAGAAGGTTCTCTCTATTATTTGTTTGTATACCATTCCAGGATTTCTAGCTTGACACTGAATATCTCAGACCATTACTCCACAGGGGTTTTTGGCCGCATCTTTTTCCCAGTGAACATTCTGTGACCACCAATTTGTTACTTCCCACCACCTCTGGCCACTCAAGGCTTCAGAAACGCGCACGTCATGATACTCAGCATTATGCACAGAGACCACCTCGCCTGGGGCAAAGCACGGAGCTGGGCAGGGCCCTGCCGTGACGGCAGCCCCCAGCCAATCCCACCTGTATTTTCAGATCCGCCATCCAATTTAGCTGGTACTTACTTAACATTCCCTAAGTTAATTTTATACCGTTTTCATTTCTCATTCAAAATATTGCATTGCACTACATTCAATTCATTAGGGTGGCAAAGTATTTTACAGCACACATTATTACTTTTATCAGCCAAACTACATCCCCAGTTACATCTCATCAGCTTATGTTCCATGGGCACATTTTAATTGACATTAATTGTATTACTTCCCCTTACCTCCGTATCAGTCAAGTCCTCTATCATTCATTCCATTATTTTGCAGGGCTGGCAGACCTCTAATTATTCAGCTCGTTTTATTAACTTTCTTCCACTGTCATCAATTATCAGTATTATTAATCCAGAAAGTGCCTATGGATAATAGACCCCTTAAAAATGTTTTGGGAGAAGTTATCAGAACTTGCTGACTCTAACCCTTCCAACTCCTGTTGTTAGCATCTCACACTTTTGTGTCATTATTGCCATGGAAGGTCATTTTCACCGTCGCGTAATATGGCTACATCTGACGTATGCTTCTCTTTTCTGCGTTTAGCAATGACATTCCTTCATTCCAGAAAAAACCCAACATGGAAAACAACAACTGCCACCTGCCTCAATCTGACCGGCTTTCTGTTAAAGAATCCTCTAGCCGTGTGGCCGGAACAACACACAATAATCATGTTGTGGGACATGAATCCTAAATTCAATGACCTCTGAAACAGGTTTGACCTTGGAAAAGGACCAAGTTGGCCAGTGAGCTATGAGGATTAGGAACAAGAAAGTGCTTCGCCCCAAACAATGCACAACGCTTGCTTTAGAACTTGCTTCCCTGCCCTACGCAGATAAAATGGGGGGAGCCGGGCACAGAAGAGGAAGATTGCTCTCCCAGCTGTGCTAACGGTGCTGGCAGACCTCGCTCACCCCGGCCCTCCACTCCGTGACTTGGCTTCCTTCATAAAGCGTTTGCCCTCAGCAGATCCCCAGGCATCTCCCAGGATCTGTCATCCCCACCTACAGAGTTCATGTTCCTCCAAATGAACTATCGCTTTGCTACTCACTTTCCTCACAAATCATCACAATCCTTCCAACTAAAACACGTAAATCTTTAGAGAGGTGGAGCAAAAAAAAAAAAGGGGGCTGTCCTTTGGTTGGAATCAGAGCTACCATTTCTAGTCAACCTGATGTACACACTCACCTACCATAGAGTCTTCTGATAAAGTCAGAGGAATACGAATCAACACTGCTCTGCATCCACACCTGCCTTACAGAGCAACCAGCACATTCCGGAGGGAATATCTGACATTTATTCAAAAGTAAAATTTCCTCTGCAGTTAGAAAAAGGAGCTGCAATTTCACAACGCTTATTCGATTTCACTGTGCAAATCCAGGCCAGATCTGTACTTGAACTTTCTTCCACGTATTATTTTTGCTACGGGTGCGACTTACGACACTGTGATCTGCAAACCCATCCAGTGTCAATAAAAAGTGCTTTTGCAAGCAAAGCTGCACTTGCACAAGGAGGATTTGCCAGTAAAGCTGTATCGACGTGGGGTTTTTTTTTTTAGTGCAAAGCTGGCCACAGCTCAAAAACACTTCCCAAGGCGTGCACAGCCAATTCTGAAAACTACAATAAGGAAGCTCTATACTAAAAAATAGCAGCCCACAATGTATCTTGTTATAACTCAGTATGAAAATCCAAAATTTAAGTTCCATTAGCAATCTTCAAGATTACTTAGTAGCAAACCAGAAACTCGCTTAAAAATAAGAAAGTACAACTATTATAAAGTTCATGGAAAGTTCTGTATTAATTATACCACATAAACCCTTTGTAATTTTATGGGTTTCTTCATGCTCCTTGCACTTTATCCTCCCAAGGGATGCAACGCGGGCCATGAAACTTTAAAGCACACAACAGCAAATCACACAGTGAGTCTATGCTCTACCCCCAGTCTACAAACACACTCCCCCCCCCCCCCTTTTTTTCTTTAACCGGTTCTTAAATCTTCTGTGATACAAGAGATGAACTTAGATCTGCAGACCATTTAACTACCGCAGTTTATCAATATAACATATAATTGGAGCATACAGAAATGGCTGAATGGGTGTTGACCAACTGCTGATTTGCAGACAATTCTATACTGGGAATAAATATAAGGAATAAGCCTATAAAATCACAAACACAAGTTTTATAAACCCATTATTATGAAGTAATAGTTAAGATGGCAAACTTTAAGTTATCTCACAAGAGAGATAAAAGGTGTTTAAATGTTACAAATAGGTGTTTTGGTATAAAACAAACTAAAATCGCAACATCATTATTAGCTACTTAAATGAAACGGGAGGGTGTCATTAACCATCATGCCACTCACCACGCTGCTGCCTAAGGAGCGGAACCAAGTAAATACAGTTCAGAAGGGGCACCCATGAGAACACAGTAAGCGTAGGCTACCCAAAGCCATGCAGCCTTTGGCGTACTGACAGTATTAACCCATGCACCAGTCCTCCTCGCAAGATAAATAACGAATATGTTCCTTATTTAAGAGAGCTCAGTAGTCACTACCCAAAGCAAAAGCACCAACTCCACTGCTCTTCCTTTGGGTTGTGCTTCGCAACCCTACTGGCTTTTCTGAAGCTCTTCCCCTTTGCAAAAAGCTACTCTTCCAGTAACTCGCTTTTCTAAAGATGATATAAGCCATAGACAAAAATGAAAGTCAAGATATCTAGATTCAGTCAAAAGAAACTTCATTCCTGGCATTTTCCATCACTAAACAAGCAGCAATATAAGCAAAACCAACAGCTTTTGGTCTGTTTTCTAGAAATATTTGGACAATTACAGTTGTAAATCTCTTGGCAGAAATAGCAGATTTCTAAATATCAATACAGGCTAAGATAAGATAACCAGGTCCAGGTCTCCGGCACTGCTTTCCCAGTAAGGTTTCCCAACCTTACTGGGAAACCTGGCCGAGCAAAGGCATTCCTAATCCTTCACCGTGAAGGATGCAGGCAGCCCCAGAAGCAGCCTGAAGGGAGGATGACAATGCAAGGACAGACTAAATAGCTCAGGCAAAGGTAAAGTATTTGAAATGGGAGCAAGAGAGGATGACACACAAACCAGAACGCATGCAAGCTGCGACCGCTGGCTGTGGGGAAAACGGAAGGAATGAGGGAAACCGAAAAGGACGAGGAAGAAATCATAGGAATGGTAGGAGTTATCAAGAATCATCAATGAAATAATTTTCCCCCAGGAAGTTATTGAATCTAGACTAGTTTCTTGGAATAATTGTGATAAATACTTTGTTGCTATGACAAGCTCTACAAACCACTCTAAAATTGTAAGAAATACAAATATAGCTAAAGCTCTGTTACTGCCGAGTATTATCATCCCGGTTCTCCCCACCAACAACGCGCTAGTTGCAAGTTATCGTATCATTTTCACATAGCAGAAACTTTCTTGACATTGTATAACTGAATTCAATTTAAACACCAAAGTTACGTAAAACTGCAAATGGTGCATTTTGGGGAAGAGTTGATAGCACAATTCTTCTTAAGGAAAGCCTACATGCTGGTTGAGAAGGTCTGGTTTACACAATTAGCTATTTATTTCTTACACTTACATTTATCACTGTGCTCAAGGAGTCTACTTCCCCCAGCCAACAAAACTGGCTACCCTATTTCACAGGCTCCTTTCTTCCCCTCTGACCTTAGCAGGTGGTTTAAAGCACCCTGCTAACCACACAAGAAAGGACAATTCGGTTAAATTCAGAAGGTGCACAAAAGTAACAATTTTAAAAACAATCTTCAGAAGCACTGAAACTGCACAGTCACTTCAACTTTTTTCCTGCAGCTCGTGTTCATGCGTGGCTTCCACCGTGTTGCTCTTAAATATGACAAGGGCAACGGAACAATTAGACCATTGCTCACTGTCGCCGACAATTAATTTGTTTTAGATCTGTCATCAATTCCTTCATCCCTTGGTTTTCACTAAAATTCCATCATCAAATTCAACTGCAATGAAAGTAAGGAGAAGTGGATATTATTAGTCAAGCCTAGCAAAAATAAACCACCCATTTATACAGTTTTCAATACTACAAACATTTTCAATACTACAACTTTTCCAGAAGTCCCAAAGTACTGGCTAAGGCTAGCAAAATTACTTACTCTGAACCTATACACCAGCAGCCACCGCCCAGAGATATATTTACCTTTTTTTTTTTTTTTTAAACACTATGAACAGTTTGAATTTGGAAACCTAGCTGGAGAGCTGGCAGAAAAAAAAACCAAAAACAACAAAAAAAAAACCCTTGAGCAAAGATGCTACGAGAGCAGGAAAAGGACACCGAGCTCTCCATTCCCAGTGATAACGGGACCTTGCTCTTGTGCAGCCAGTGCCGTAACTGCTCCTCGGTACGAAGCCGCACCTTCAGCGTCACCCCAGGAAGAAGGCAGGTGCTGCACCCCAAAGAAGTGGGGTTAAGAGATGCCAGCTGCCACAGGCATACTCGCCTTTCAAAAACCACGGGGTTTAAAACAGGGTAAACACAACACAGGCCTGAAGGGGTGCAGGAAGCCACAGAAGGTGAAAACATAACACAAAGCAAGGGAAAAAAATGGAAAGAAAAAACTCAGCCAGGTGTGGAAGAAGCAGCCAGGAAACATGGAAGATGCAAGAAGCTGCTGGAAGCACTGCATTTTAATTAACCAGGACTGCATTCCACAACACACTCTACCAGCCTCATTTCACTCCATGGAAAGGTTTGGGGTTGGTGTTTTTTCCCCTGCAGATCTGTTTGGTTTATTGAAGCAGAAACAGAAGGGACACCAAAAAAGGAAGGTCACATTCCAGCTCCCTCTTCCTGAAGGCTGCCTGGACAGGGAGGTACAATAGCTATTTCCCCTTCCTCCGACAACATATATCTTTCTAAGCAGGTCTTTTAAAAGACTGCATGTTTGAGAAGAACCATTTAAAAATTATAGTAGCGTAAAGTTAGCACCAAGTGTTGAAATTACATTTTAAAAACATTTGTTTTAACCGTACTTGTACATAATCCTTTCACTGTTTCCCGATACAAGAAATGAAATCTGAGTTAGAACATCTGCACGAAACCTTCCTACAGAAGTAGCTCTAAAAACGCACACAAATAAACAAAAAAACCTTTGAGACAAAGTGTTTGGGAAAACCATTAACAACAAGAGATGTGGATTTGGATTAAAAAGCTAGAGCTCTAAACAAGCCTCATGCCTTACATCAGGAATCTTGCATCTAAAACGGTTGTAATACCTAAAGTACTCAAAAAAAAATTTACCTCACACACACACGTAGTTGCTGCTGTTTGGAAGAAGCAAATCAAGTCCACTCTCTGAAACTGTCCTGCTGTGTTACAGCCCCCCCGAGCGTGTCTAGAAACTTCACTAGAAGGCAGTTTGCATATCTCTGACAACAGAAATTTTGGTAAAATCCCAACTGCTGAAATTCAGCAGAAATTCTGGGGCAGCAAGCAGACTGAGCAGGGTGTCAAACCCTGCCTCCTCACCGCGACAGTCCAATTTCACCAAGAAGGACAGCAGGACCGAGCGCACGGCACAAAATCCAATCCATCACGCTCACAATAAGCTCAGGTTTGCTTAAGCAATAAAATGTTACGCAACACTTCCACAGACGGAAGTAAATATTTGCTGTTTAACAACCAAATCAAGAATGTTTTGTTTTCAAAAGGCATGTTGCCTAAACAGTCTCTCCGCATTCAATAATATTTGAAGCTCTAACTTCCCTCTCGGTCAGTATCGGCAACAAACCCAGAACAGCTGCCAAAATGCCACCGCCATCCTCGCCCCATGCCCTGGGCTCACCTGGGAGTTTTGGGGAGAAATTCCACCTCCTGCCTCTCCCGCCCATTGACCCTGCCTGAACAAACAGCCGTAAAATTCAGTAACTGCGTATAACTGGACTCAGCAGGAACAACAAACGAAGCGCCCAGCTCCCGCACCCACTGCACCACGTAAATACGTGGGCACCACTCTGATTTAAAGCTATTGGTTTCAGACACCTGCCCATAAGGACACACAGAAATACAAAGAAAGGCTCTCCATTCTGAACTTAAAAAAAACCCAACAACTTTATTTTTTTAATTTAAAGACCCCTCACATACCCCCCGATCAAGTTCGGAGTCCCTTACAGCTGCCAAGATGGCACCTCCAAGGGTCAGTCCTCCCGTTTCAGCTCAGACACACAAAACACAGCGGAAACTACAAAAACCACAAACCCTCTGCCGCAAGGATGGCATAGAGCTGCTTGGCCATCGACCCCGACTATGTCCCGCCGTAGACAAGAGGGAACTCACCCAAGTTTTCCAAGAGTTGGGACTCTCTCCGGCAGCCAGGGAGCAGAGGCACCAGCCTCATTCCAAACGCTCACCTGCCGCCGAGGTTTCCCTGCTGCTACCTGGGCATGAGAAGCCCCGATCGCAGCTTGACAGGGAAGCTCAAAGACCGGCCAGGTCTGCAGAGCTGTTCGCTGCTGTTCACGAGGCTCGTTTCTACGGTACCACTTCAGGTGGACGGAGCAGATCGCTCCCCAGCACCAGCAGTGCTTCTCCCTGCCGCTAACCTGCTAGCTGCCATTTACAGCTCTTTGTTAAATATTAAACTAACAAAAACCTGTGCTACTGGCGAAACACTTGTCTTGAATCACACTTTAAAACGATTCCCATTTAAGTTTCTGACAGGTGGAGTTTAAGTTTAAGGAATGAATGGTTTATATCTTACCTCCTTCAAAACATACCACAGAACTAGGTCAGTGCAGGGAGCTGCTCTGCGCGCTTACTATGAGAACACAGGCATCGGTGCTGAGCCGAGGCGCCGAAGACGCTCCGCGCCCACCTCAGCGATGCTGCCCGTCCTCTGCGCGGGTCCAAAGCGCAGAACCAGCTACTGACCAGCCAAGCGAAACGCTGGATTACAACATCAGACGGGAGCGTTTCTGCACTGGGCACAAAAGCCGTTTCTCTGGCAGCTCGTGCCACAGCACTATGCCACAAAAGCGAACGCTGCTGTGGACCCATCTCCTCAGCCAGAACACACTTCAGCAGCCCACAAAAATCAGTTGCCAACACAAAACTAAAGGTTGCATTAAATAACAAGGGTAAAGGCCAAGCTACCTTTCAAATCAAGGAGCACTGAGCTGCCCGGCTCTGTAAAACCATGGCCTCATAGGAAAAGGCATACTGAAACCTGTGCTTTATGTAGCAAAAAACGTCCTCGCACATCAGCCCAGGAAGCCTGAAAAGAGACTCAAGTGGAATGTGCTTTGGTGACAATACTTTCATCCACTAAAGAACTGAAATGCCACAGTCGGAGCTATAAGGGCCTGACAGGCACTAATTCTCTTCTCACTTCCACCCCTGTTAACCAGTTGGTGTTTTACTACTTCGATCGAGTTAATTGTTTACTTCAACACAAATGAGAAAAGAATGAAGCCCGGCATCTTCCAGACCACAGGGAAGACAGAACTAATGAATTTGGGAGAATCAAAGAGATTAATAAAGGATGAAACTGACAACACTCACAATCACCACTACTGCTTAAAATTTACATTTCTGTAAAGCACTCAGCCCTCACCACGCTGGACCACACACAGGCAACAAGCAACCCCAGCGAGGCCGTGCCTGCAGAGGCTCTACAGCTCCTAAATTACAAGAAACAACGAAAATGGGGAAAAGAAAAAAAAAAAGAGAGATATCCCCAAAGCACTCGGAGCAAAAACCCAGCGGGGGGGAGGGACAGGACCCCGGTGCCCGAGGACGGGGGGCGCCCGGCAGCACCCTGCGGCGTGGGACCCCGCGCGGCGCAGCCCCACCGCAACCCCCCACTCCGCAAAAGCCGTTGGTGACATCGACCCGCTGTTAGTTACGCAACCGGTCAGCTGCGGGCCGTAAACCGCCTCCCTCCCGCCCCCGTACAACGGGGCCCCCGACACGCGGTACCGGCTGCGTCGCGCCCGGCCGGGCGGGGCGCGGCGGCCGCGGCCCCAAGGTCAAGGCCGGAGTCGGGGCGAGGGGCGCCCCTGCGCGCGCTACCCGCGGCCTGCTTGCACGCGCTCCGCCTCAGTCACAAAGAACGCGGAACCCGTCGCGAAACCGGGGCAGCCCGCGCCGGCCCCGCTCCCGAGGCCGCGCGCGGGCGGAGTGGCGCTTCCCTCTTGCGGACGCGCCGCGCCCGGCCCCCACCGCGCCGGTAACTTTCGGCCAGAGCTGAGCGCCCCGGTTGCCCCCCACGACCCGTGCCCGCCGGCGAGGGCCCGGCCGGGACCGCCCCACGCTCACCTGAGGGCCCGCCGCTCGCCGGGCGGCGCCGCTCCGCCCGCCCTAGCAGCGCCCACCCCCGGCCCGCCCGCTGCCCGGCGGCGCGGAGGCCCCGGTGCGGCGGGGCCGCGGACGAGGCCACCCCGCGCGCGCCCGCGAGGCACGTGCGCCGCCGCCGCCGCCACAGGGGGGCAAGGGGGGAGCCGGCGGGGCGGCGCGGCCAGGCGAGGCCCGGCCCGGCGCGGCGTGACCCCCGGGCGGCGGCGGGCCGAAGGCGGCGGCGGGCCGAAGCCGTCAGCAAGCGGCGTCGGCCCGGAGCCCCGCGCCGCGCCCTGCGCCGCCCCGCGCCGGCCGTGCCGCTGCAGTCTCCATGTTGGCGGCGGGCGGGCACGTGCCGGCGGGCGGCGGGAGGCGTGCCCGTGCCCGCGCCCCAGCCCGGCCGCCGCGGCCCCGGCGCCACGCGGCCTGCCCGCCGCACATGGCCTGCCCGCCGCTCCGGCCCCACGGGGCTGCCCGCCACCGCCAAACTTCGCGCCGCGCGGCCCGGCTCGGCCGCCGCCGCCCCGCGGCCGGGGGCAGGGGCGGGGGGCGGCGCGGGAGGCCCGGCGCGCCGACAGCCCCGCGGCGGTGGCGGCGAGCAGGCCCAACCCGGCCCGGCGCGGAGCAGGAGCCAGCCTGGCCGCGCTCTCACCTTCCGGCTTGTTTTCGGCAGCCATTTCCCCTCCGCGCGCCACATCCTCCTCCGCCTCCTCGCGACCGGGACCCAGGCGCGCGCCGCCTCCTCCCGCTGCCGCCGCCGCCGCCGCCGCCGGGCCGGCCACCCCGCGCGCACGGCGCACACCCCGCGCCGCCCATTGGGGGAGCCGCCGCACTGACACCCGCGGCAGCCAATCGCGGCCGGCGGAGGGCGGGACCCCGGAGGGGATGGGCGCGATGGACAGCACTTCTCGCCAATCGAAGCGCGGCATCGCTTCAGTGACACGCGCCGCAGCCACTCAGCGGCGGTGCCGGCAAGACGAGGAGGGCGGGACAGGGACGCTTTACTGACGGCAGCAGCGGCCACTGAGGAAGCGGCGCAACACGACTGACGGCCACCAGAGCCAACCGCGCCGCGGAGGAAGCGGGACGCGCCGAATGACGCACGGCGGCACTGGCATCCAACGAGAAGCGCCTCTCCGCCAGAGTGACAGCGCGCGGGGCCAATGAAGCGGGCGAGCCGGGCGGCCGACGGCGCCACCGCCCCCAGCCCTGCCCATTGGCTGCGGGCGGCCCCGGCGGGCGCACGCCCCCTCCGCGCCCTGTAACCCTAAACAAAACCGCCGATTGGCGCGGCGGGCGGCCCATCCGCCAATCCCCGCCCGCCCGGCGGGGCAGCCCCGCGGCCTGGCCTGGCCCGGCCCCTCCCGCCCGGTAGTCGTGGCGAACGGCGATCCCGAGTGCGACCGAGGGCGCCTGTAACACCAGGCCGCCCTCTTCCACAGCGGAGCGAGAGCCACCTCCTGCTGCCCCGACTGCCAGCCGGTGGGCTCGCCCGCGGCCCTTAACGTCAAACCGGAGCGCCTCCTCGCCAAAGACTTCGGGAGACGCCGCACCCGAACCGTAACGCCGAGCTGCGCCGTCTTCTGACGTGAGCAAAGCCAGCCTCCGGCCAAGGGTCTGTCAGGAACCGCTTGAAAGAAAAAAAAAAAAAAAAAAAAAAAAAAAACACACACCACACAGAGAGACACACACAGAGGGTGTCTGCAAAGGCAGTTGTAGCGGTTTGGGGTTTTTTTACCATCTTTCGGTACGGCCAGGGCCAAACCCGCGTTCTGCTCAGAGCGGCTGCTGGGAGGGGAGTGCACACCCCCCGGCACTCTACGCCCTGGCCTAAGCAACAGCAACAGGGCTGAGAGAGTCATTGCCCCCATTTTTTTGCTACCGCTGAAAGGTCAAGGTGCAGCAGGCCCCCTTCTGCAGCCGGGCCATTTCAGGGTGGAAAGCACAATGCTCAGGGAGTTTCTCTCCCTGTTCTCAGCACGGTACACGGCCCATGAGATAAGGATCTGCGATCCGCAAAGAGAACCCAGTTAGCATTGCCAATGAGATGCGAAAGGTCTGCGGGAGTCCTGCAGGTCATACGGGAACAAGTCTGTGACGAGCATGCACACCTTCTGTGAGACAAAGGGTGACGGTCTGCAGCTGTGCACATCCCTTACAGAAGAAGCTTTTGCTGTAAAGAGTCTCCCGTGACACCAATGCTCCATTCCTTCAAAAACGGAAAATGCCTTGGAAGAGTGATATATTCTTTGCTTGGGTGAGTTTTCTCCCCATTTCCGTCAAAGCTGGAAAAGTCCCGATGCTTCTGTCTTCTCAAGCAGAGCTCTGGGTAACTGGACCACATCTAATACCCACACAATGCAAATGAAGCCTGAAACGGTCGTTTCCTTTGATGTGCGTGACTAAACACACAAAAAGGACATTTTCCCTTAGATCCTCAGGAGAGTAGAACTTCTTTAAAAAGACCTGTTGGCTCTCTGGTTTTGCTAAGGACTGAAGCCATTTCTGAGCCAAGACAAAAGAGGAGTATGGTGTCATGGGTTTCTTCTACCACAGAAGAAAGGAAAATTCCTTTTTCCTATTTTCAGCAGCTGCTAATCCCGTGGAGCGTGAAAGGCACATTGATGAAGAGGCTCTAGAATGACAGGCTCACTCCCAACGGTCATAAAGCTAATCTAGTACACTCTGTCCTATAAATACACACAAATATTAATGCGGCTACAGGATCAGCGAAGACAATTGTTTCCTTCAGCTGCTTGAGATACACTGGAAACTTTTCAAGTTGCCATGCTGGCAAAGAGCTATAATTTTCTTGACGAGTTCCAGGGAATTTATGTCTCTCCCTGGATATTCTTCTGAGATGATCCATCCGCTTACCAGAGACACAAGGTAGCTATACAGCTTGTGCTCCTCACAGTTTGCATTATGCAAAACCAGAACACTAGATTAAAATAGGTATCCCTCTGCACTCAAGAGATGGAAGTCGATCTCCTGATGCAAGTCTCAGATGGTTAGGTGACACTTATACTAAGACTCATCCCCAATGCTCCACACGGAGTGGCAGGTGCCAGTGTCTACCCTATATGGACAGACCTGCCTTGCTATCTCTCCTTCAGCAAGAAACAGGCAACGGGATTAGCCAAGCAGCACAGCCTGCAGTGCCGTCAGAGTGCCAATCCTATCCACTGCCTGTCTCCACCAAACCAGCTCATCTCCCAGCATGTCGGTCTTCTGCCCGAGATTAACATCAGGCCGGTATTCAGAAGGGGCTCAAGCTTCCACTCAGACATCCAGGCAAGACTGCATAACAAAAAGGAAATGAAATGGTGGAATCAACGCATCTCCTCCAAGTTACAACGATTCTCACCCTGCTACCAAACCAACTACAGTCATGTTGGAGAGCTATTT
The DNA here is from genome assembly GCF_964289735.1 of Phaethon aethereus. Taxonomy (NCBI): domain Eukaryota; kingdom Metazoa; phylum Chordata; class Aves; order Phaethontiformes; family Phaethontidae; genus Phaethon; species Phaethon aethereus. The sequence continues at coordinate 9,269,039 of NC_138597.1, read as the reverse complement.
GGATGTGGTTCTGTAGACACCAGTGCTTGTGGCTGAAACGCAAGCAGGAACCGGGGCCACTCCCAAGTACGGAGACGACAACTCTTGCCACAAACAGCCTTTCCGTTCTTTTCAGGGAGATGAGCAAACATGTTTATTTTGGTCATAACCCTCACTGCATTACTCACTTACATGCTCTTGAGAACAAATAACCATAAGGCACTCCACATGGGGTTAGACCTTGAGATCACCCAGAAATGTAATTAAATGCAAAATCAGCTACACATGTGCACAAGTGTCCATCTCTCTCTTCTCTCCAAAGCTCAAGTAGTTCCTTATGTGCTTCTATGGCTCATTAGAGTAATGAGGTCCATGTGGTCTGATTGACAAGGTTGTTTAGGACACCAGCTGCCTTCTCTGAGCCCTTACAGTCTGAGGAAGGGGGAACTTCCACTCAGCTGGCTGGTAACAGCTCCACTTCCCCAACTAACACAACCTACCTTGGCTCTGGAGTAGCATGCAACCTGCTCTATGAAGTGTCTTCAGGAGCACTGTCTGGCTTTCCAGGTCCTTCCTGGTCCATAAAGAGGATTAGAATTTGTGTGGATGAGGATGAATAAGGCATTTTTAAGGGGTTATTGAAGTTGTGAATGAACTCTGCTACATACGGCTAATGAACTCGTTCTCTTCCTCAATACAAGCTTTTCTACCAGGAGAAAAAAAACCCTAATAAACTGAATCTTATGTATGTGAAATCATACATAATTTTAACAGTAGCATATAGGTTATTACAGCAATGCAATCTATGTAATATTACGGATGCCATTTGAACATGGATTTTTCATCAAACATGCCAGCAAAGTCCAAAATATTTTCATTTAATTCCTTATGCAATAAAATAAGAAGAAAGCAGCCATTTGAATTGAAGTGCTGCTGGTATCTCTCGGGTTTCCCAGTTCCCCAATGCTAAAAAAAAAATCAAAGGTCTAATCACTATTGAGGCACAGAGGTACTGAACCGCAACAAGATCCTGTGCACGTATGGCACAGGATAAACCGACTCAGTCTTATCTTTCTAGGGGCACAGACCCAGAGCTACCTCTGGCCAATAAGCGGCAAGAAAGTAGATGTGCCAGGAGTTTTTGCAGTCTGCATCATGAATAATTTTTAACAGCACACTGATAAAAGCTGCTGCTATGTCTGGTGTTTTTTGTTAAGAGGGAGGTGAAATACAAAGTTCTTAAAAAAAAAAAAAATAATCTTCATTGTCATTCCATGGCAGATGTGGGTCTGGCTTGGTTAATTGGGTTAATGTGATGATTTGGCATGCTTGGTTATATGCAGAAGTAAAACTATAAAGACTATATTCAAATATCCTGTTATGGATATTCAGCAAATTATATGTCGTCTGTTGCTATGGCAAGCATCAAAAAGCAAAACAATTCTGACAGTTTTAATAGCTATAATGACAATGTTGGAACCCCCTTTCTTTTGAATTGTTTGCACAAAGTTACTCCATGATTTAGAAGCAAGGAATGCCAAGTGTTTTTACAAAAATACTCTTAAAAGTGTGAATAGAGATGCTTAAAAAATGCCTCATGGTTTTGCCCTTTCCTTTCTCCACTTACAGAATCAAAAGCTGCTTCTTCTAGGAAAAAACCCAAGACTTAACCAAGTCAATGTGTATGTATAAATCCACTGTTACTTCAAAATACCTCACTGCATTTGTGAAGTATAATTTACAATCCCCAGGTTCATCAAAACCAGGTGAATATCACATAACATGCATTTCTTCAGAAAGGTTCTCCAGAGCAGCATACTCTGTTTAGGATTCTGCCATTCAAATAACTTGCCCTAAATGATGTGTGGAAGTTGAAGCAGCATACACATTACCAGGAACTGAAGATACCGGATCACACTCGGAATGGATGAAACTGCATACTACCCTAGCAGGAGGTCTAACTCGGTCACATTCCATCTAGGGTTTGGATACATTCTCTTCCCATTCCTTCTGCAGTTCTGAGCCCATTTATTTCCCACAGAAACACAAGCACTACATTCAAATTATCTCTAGTAAAACTCCGTTGGCTATAGGGAATTTACACCAGACCAAACCCAAGCATAACTTCAGAGCCTAACCCATTTAAGTGGACCCTGGAAGAAAGATGGTTTTTGCTATGCAAAGCCTCATGAAGTTTTTGTAGATATTTAAGTCAGTAGCCTCAACACTAGACACAGTACTTACCTGTTTAACCAAGAACAAGGGCAAAAACACTTTGTTCCTCTACACTGGCACTGAGTACAGAAGGGAAACAAGTGGCCACCTGTGGAGGTTGCAGGGCTGGAGCCCCATTTATTCCAGTACAACATCAAACAGCTTCAGAACTGACTTACATGGGTGCCAACCTCCAGCATTTTGCTGCAGCCAGCAATGCCAGGGAGAACGCCTGTCACGCTGTGCACTGCGGCATGCTGCCTCTGCCACAAGCCCCGATGTTCTTTCCGCTGTGGTTCTTAGTCCTTTCTTTCCCTACGAGAAGAGGCCAAGTTCTGTCTTGACTTTGGTTCATGCTCCAAGCACCCTGGTGGCACTAAGAAAATAACAATTATTTTGCTCTGATATATACCCGTAAGGCAGTTAGAGGAAAAAAAAACTGAAATATGAGGTAAATTAAAGATTCCAACTACGGGGATTTACCAGTAAGTCACCATAAAGTTCAGATAATTTATTTTTTCAATTCTGCAGCAACTTTCTCCAATTCATTTGGATTAGCTATGAGAAATTATGTCTCAAAAATTAAAGAAAATGTCTATTGACTATTATATCAAATTCTAATTTTATCCAGGAAAAAAAAAAAAAAAAGAATAATTAGGCTGTGATTTACTCTGGTAGTCAACTTACATTAACAAGTCATCCCCGTCCCATCCCCCCGCCCCGTTTATGTAGTTCTGGCAAAATCAAATAATATATACAATGTTCATAAATGCTGGGCTAGATTTAGTAAAGACAATTTCCTACAGTAAATTCAGGACATTTCTCTCTGCTTTCTATTATAAGACAATCATGTTATTTATTTTAAGTAACTAGTATGATTGTCATCCATGGTAGCCTCAGTTATAATTTTAGTGTAGTTTTCAATAAGGTACATGGACGGATTTATTTTTAAATATTTTTTATGCTGTCACCACCCTATAATGAGCTGTATAGCCTGGTTGCTGCTCCCTGGGAATGCCTTCCCCCACATCCTAACCCGTCTCACCTGCTAGTACTCAAAACTCCACTTGCTAGCTAAGAAGCAAGAAGAAAGTGCAAATCCTACAAATAATCAGTAACGCAAAGCTATCGTGCACAAAGTTGGTACACAGCTGGCATTGTTCTGGGCAGCGGACAAACAGCTCCCAGCTCAGGACTGACCAGGGAATGCCACTTGACAAATACTTGAGAAAAAGGCCGTTTTCCATAATTCTGATTTTCCCCTCAATATGTACAAGATAGCATAATCTTCAGGTTAGGCTGATATCAGATCTCTAGTGATAGCTGAAGCAAATAATAATGGGAAAGTGTGTTTAAGTCTAAGATCCCTAAAGGTATGCTCCTAAATTTCTGTTCCTACTTTTAAACAAACACCTTTTCCAGGATACTTAACTCCTCTGAAATTGGACTGCTGTCTATATTAACTGAATAAATACGGACCTAGGAGCCAAACTTTAGTCACCAAGGTATGAAAATGTCAGCCTCAGGCACCAAGAATGGAAAAATGAGTAATGGAAGACAATAACGGAAGAACAAAAGGAGAATCGAAGGAAGAGAAATTGATGATGGTAACAGAGGCAGGAGGTGCTCAAAGCCAGGTAGATTCAGGAACTGGAAGCCAGAGGCAAAGTCAAATTTAACTGAGTCAGTCTGCTCCCAAGGAACTTCTCATGACAGCACCACCCAGGCTCCGCCCTTTGCCCAAAAACCTGCCCTGGAGTTACCAAACGAAGTCTTCATTCATGCACTCCTGTGATTTATTCTGTGTATGCATAATGTGGAAGCATTGTTTACAAACAACAGAGCACTCACACTTTCAATTACAAAGCATTATTGTTGAAATCATTATCTCAAATCTTTAAAGGACTCCACCATGACTGGGTTCTGCCATGCTATAAATTCACAATGAGAAGGTACCTCCCTGACATTTTTCATCATTATTTATGAATAGGTAAACCAAATGGAAGTATAATTCCAGTATCGCAAGCTAGAATCAATTGTGATTTGCGTACAGTGGAACTATGGCACTGCAGCTACTCAAATTATCTCTTAGGTTTTGTGTAATAAGGCACCGGACAGGCACCCTTCTTCTCTGTCATCAAGGATACACAGTAGTTCTTATAAACAAAAATTATTGTTTTAATATTTTCCCATTAGTTTTAGCTACAGACCAGAGTTTTCTTTCTAGATTTGCCTAAGCCTTGTCTAACCATTAAAACTATGGTTTCCCATATGACCTACAACAGTTGCACGGAATGAGAAACATATACAAACGGTATATGCAGAAAATATGCAGAAATAGCTAGTCTTTACTTAGATGGTTTCATTTGCGAGTTCTTGACTTTCTTGTAAACTTCCTCCCCTGAAGGACTGGAACAGTAATACTTTTTCTTCCTGAAGTGGAATAAATAAATCAGTTCCTACATCCTCAGTAGCAGAGTGAAAATTAAGCTGTAAAGAAGTAAAGAATGCTGAAGAACCCTATTCAACAAGAATGCCATTTGCTGCTGATCTTCAGTTGCTAAGACAGGCACGTCAATTATTTATAGAACCCAGGGTGTTAAATATGAAGTATTTCAGCCTGGGACAGCATGAAGGTAAAACCAGGAACGTGATCCTGTCAGAACTGCAGGCAAGGACAGAATACCCCTACACAGATTACCCTTTTTATTGAACTATAAATTGAAAAAGGTCCTTATGAAGTGTCACTTTCGGTGTTAAGTGATATGCATTTTCTTTTTTTGACAGCATCAGTCTATATTTAACATTTATCCAAAGGGTTAGTTCTGCCAGGGAAACAATGCACAGTATCTTCCAAAAATGTAAGTTCGCATAACCCCCTCTGAATATTTACACGAAGTCCACGACCTTCTCTTTATCCATGCTTATCTCTATGAACGGCCCGTCACGCACATTTTAAAATTTGCTCCAAATGACCACAACTTTGCCATTCCCATGGTGCTGAAAAGACCTCGCCACGCAACACTACAGCACCGCCCAAAGATTAGACACATACTACTAACTCACCTATAGTAACCACAAATGCAGCTTAAAATAACTTCCACTGGCTCCTTAGAGTGTGAGACACATTCAAAATTAGCAAGCACTCCTAAAGAAAAGAATTATGCATAAAATCACTTCTTTTTAGCTGGTAAGAGAGCTATTAATATTGGAATTAGCTTTTGTCCTTGGAATGATGTCTTTCAACTTCCATCTCTGATTCAACAGTAAAACCTATGACCTACTATTGAACAATGTCAATTTTTATAACACCTCTTCCTGCTTAAAAAATTGAATAGCGTTATAATAATATTAAAACTAGAAGTTAATCCTTCTGTAGGATTACAGATTGATCAAAATCAACTCGAAGTATAAAAAGTAAACAGATCTCAATTGCAGAAATTAGCACGGATCAATGGAAATGGGCAGTCACCTGGATGAGAAGCCATGACTCTGCAAAAGCCCTTATTTACTAAACTATTATAAACAATTCACTAGCCACACTAATCCCATAAAGCGGGTGCTGCGTTAATGGTAGGTATCCACCATCTACTATGTGAAAAGTTACACTGCCTGTCTCTAAAAATACCTCGTCTATTTTATGCCAGTCAGTTGCTAGATTTTATCCAAAAAGGGCAAGGTTTTAGTTGCAAAGAGTATGGTTAGAAGCAGACAAATCATGTTGTATATACCCATCATAATTTCCTCAGACTCAAGATTCCAACTTATGAAATATGTTCTCAGTAGCGATACTGAAAGTTTATCTACACAAAAGGTGCTTGTACGGTTCATTGCAAGTTTGTTGAAATCAAGTATCTGGATTAAAAAACAAAGTTGCAGTGAAAGGCTGTCCATGGCTCACCTGAGGAACTAATCTGTACTATTCAAAAAAGTCCACAATTTCTTGTGAGGAAAAAACACCACCACCACCTCACAAAAAAAACCAGAAGACCTCAGAGTCCTACCTTCTAGTAACAACCACTGTAGCAACAGCCACTGATACATGATATGGTCTCATTAAAACGCATTATGGGTCTGTGAAATATTCTATGTCAAATCAAGTATTTCAAAGATGGAGGAATTCTAACGGCATCTCCAACTGCCTTGCCTCTGACTTCAAGGGCGGGATCTTCAAATAGCATGACTAAGGAATTGTTTGACAAAACACTTACAGAAAAGGATTAATACTGAACTTTAAGACCAACATGTACAAGTGAGTGATTCACCTTCCTTTCTTGTATGCTTGCAAGACACAGGCTAAACACAAACATAACACTAGCTGCTTTGAAACTCCACCTGCGTTTGAGTAAGAGAATTTGCATCAAGTGATAAGGTGAGGCTGCACAACCCTGAACAACTGGATGCAACTCTCTTAGATAAGCATCCTCCCTTACTGGCTCGAGAGCTTTGTCTATCAGACCATGTCACCTGAATGACTAACAGCACACTAACTCCCACTGCTGCCATCTCTCACCAACTCCAGCAAGCTAAAGCATTAGCAGGACAGCAAGCAAAATAGAATATGTATTTCTCAGTGCTCCCCTGCAACTGAAAACCTTAATGCTGACAAGACTAAGCAAGAAAACCAAAAAAACACAAGCTAGTCTAGCAGGCAACTGCCAGTGCTCAGGGTTATATAAAATACCACATGCTGGAAGAAAGAAGGAATGGCGAGAAGCTAGCAACACCCAAAGCACAACACTCGCAGAAGTGATTACGCTGATGCCAAATCTGGTGCTATCTAAGCTTTCCAGCCATGCTGAGTTGACAGCACGTGCCATGATGCCAGAGCTGGCAGAGGCGATGCTGAGCACAGCTAGTGGCTACTAGCCACCTTAAAGCAATAGCACCACGCATCTTTGTGAGCTGACGTTCAGTGGCCATGAGTAGTAAAATAATGTGTATATAGTGCTCTTTGTCAAAACTGCAGCAAATACCAAAAAACAACTCGCTGTCCGTGATGCGGTCCACCACCGAGCTGCGCTGGCTGAGCTCCAGGGCCCCAAACAGCAAGCGGAACAGGGAACAGCTACAAGTCCTGGCTCTGGGGAACCAGCACAACCGTAAGGACATAGCTCCTTGCCAACACTGACTGCACTCCAATTTTAGCAGACTTAAAGCTTTCCAGATTGATGGTGAAGAATTTTGAAACTCGAAGAGTGTAACAGATTTACATCCAAGTTTATAGAAGTAGCTGAATAATACACCAACAGCCTTAACACACACATTCGCAGAAAAAGAATGAACAAAACTATCCGATCTCCCAAAATATGGATTGACAACAACAGAAATTTGCTAATTACTATTTCTTTTAAGGTATGCCTGAATTCTCAATGCTGGTGCTATTAAATTAAAGATTATATCATAATGTATTTCAACTATATGATAGCTTATGCAAGTTAAAACCATTTCAAAAACACAATCTGTATTTCATATGATATTTACACGACATTTCAAACATGGTTACATTTCCCAAATGACATAGGACAAATTATGACTTTTTCACCAAAAGAGTTGAATCTGTTGGTGTTCCTCCCCTGTGCCATCATGTGGGCTAAACATAACGAGAATTTTAGGACATCCTGTAGCATCCAGAGCAGCTCCTTATCATGGCAACAATGGGAAAGTATTTTACTAAATAGAGGCAAAATTAAACTGTGGAACTGAGCCCAGATGATATTGTCACTGACACAGCAGGAGAAGTCATTGACTTCTTCTTAGAGAACTATTCTACTGGAGGTAAGCTGCAGGCTGACTTTGGAGAGAGAAGAGCTGGTAGAGAATACGGGTTCCCAGCTTCCAGCCACCAACACTGCACGAAATCCAGAGGGCTGTCCATGGAAAATGGTATCTGTAAGTAATTCCTTCGTGTTTCTCCTCTTCAAAGTGTAAAAGGTTGGCTTCTGGCAAGCTCTACGTTTTCTGAAAACAGCTTCTGACAGAAGAAAGTGATGCCCTAACACATAGCTCTGTCCCCATGACAGGCTCTTTACATACCTGGCTGAAAGGACCCAAAGACACCGAGAACGCTGGTTTAAGGTATACCATGCTGCAGGAAACACACTTCAGTGGGAAACAACAAGGTGCCAAAGGTGAACAGAAAACCAGCATCTCCCTTCCCAGACACCTGCTGTGCATACGGACTTGCTGGGTGTTTCATCAGATTTCCTAGCAATATGACTCAGCCTGAAGAAATCATTTCTGACACTGTCAAAACCGCACTACCAATCTTCAGGAAGGGCTGTGGTGTTAGCACATTCAAAAGCCTTAACCCTGCCCTGCACAATGCTCTGTCTGACAGACCATATCTTGATTAGAAACAGTTTAAGCACATAAAAATTACAACTGGCACCTAAACTACAGCAAATTCCTCCCTGATTTTTGTTTTGAAAACACTTCCAGCAGCATAGGACTGTGTTGGTTAAATCAGCCATTCACACCTCGTCCTGTTTCTCATACTATCAAGATCTTCTGCTTGCCACAGAAACGCCCTTCTGTCCCATACACTTGCTACCAGAAAGAGCCAAGAGGCAGGGGGCAACACACAGATAATTACAGAAAACCTGGAACATTTTCAAGAAGAATGTTTGCTTTTGACTTTTGGGGGATTAAAGTCAGCCTTCCATAAACAAGCATGAAAACATCCCAAGGAGACCTATGTTACTAATGAAGATTTTCTTCCTTCTTGTCAGTTGTTTCATCCACTTCTGCTGCCACTGGATGAGTGTAATGCAGGCCTTTCGACTGCATGGCTCTCTGCAGGTGTGATTAAATCTGCCTCTTACTTCCTGAAGTCCCCAAGTGGACTATCATGCCTCAGTTACAGAGATAATTTCTCAGAATGAAAGAGCCAATAAGAAGTGATTCCTTTGGGCATCTCAACAGCATTAACACAAAATGCAGTAAAAAGCATCAGAGTAGCAGAAATCAATTTAGTCCTTGTGCAGGCAACTTGTTTGCCATGCATTTCAAACATTTTAACTGTGTGTATCTGCCCGGGTTTAAGTCAGAAGACGCTACAGGACTCAATGGCTGCACTGAACCATCACCTTGGGAGAATGGCACTGGCCGTAAATTAACTGTGTGAGTTCATCTCTCATTTCTCTTTTCGCTCTCATCACAAACCAGGGTGGCAGACAGCCCAGTACGATCGCTAGACTAATTTGACAGTGTGAGCTGCAGGTCAGGATGAGACGGCTGCTGGACCTGCAAACACGTGCATGCAAGGACACAACTGAAAGTACAAGTCTGGCAGGGGTTTTAGGTACAGAACGATGCAGCTTTGGGGAAGACCTAAGCATAGAAAGAGTAGGTCAGGAGTGAGAGGCGTCACTGGGACTTCATGCAAAATGGAGGAGGAGGGAATTCAGAAAACTCAGCTATGGTTTGAGGGGGTGTGCCATTTGCCTCATGAGGGAAGGTACCATATCAAGTCCCACAGGCTCCAAAATGCATTCAATTAGCTGTTCCTTTTACCTTTTTGTTCTACCCAGCATTTCTTCAAGAGCACTGTCATCTCTGGCTTTGGCATCCTACTCATCATCTATGAATTCATGTTGCTGTTTCCTCCCTGAAAGGAAAAAGTCCCATCGTCAGTCACTTGCTACACAGAGAAAAGGACAAATTTGGCAGAGTATTTTTGCCACCATTCAAGTTCAAAGACCATTGCTCCTTGAGCAGACAGTACTGCAAGTGGTGTTCTCTGCTACAGTGTCATTCATCTGAAATCAATCAGCCTGTGTTGACTACAAACTTACCCCAACTGTACCTGTAAGCATCTGAAAAGCTGTCGGTATCTCAGACTTGCCTGCAAAGAAAGAGCAGGGCAATGGCTCACCCAGAGTAAAAAAATTCCCAGCAACAACAAGAGAGACTTGTGCCAAGCAGGTATCTTTATTTTATTTTAAAACATTCTGAAAGCGTTAATCTACACGAAAAAGCAGCAATAGAATCCTGAGAAAGCATGCTTAATGTTAGGGAAGCCTTCATTTCATATCGCATGAGCCGAATTAAAAATAAAACTAAACGTAAGTGTACAAAGCAGAGACAAAAAAATCAATTTTCTCAAAGACATAACGTGAGGGACTCCCACAGGGGCTGGCAAGTTCTGGAAGAGAGAAAGAGATTATATTTTATGGGAAGAGATTCAATAACCATTCTTTTCCCATAAAGCTAGTGATGGAGGATTGTCACTGCTCCATAGACACACTGTGCACATTTCAGGACAACAGTAACAGAAAATCAATAGCATCTTTTATATGTGAAAAGACATTATCTCTATGAACTCCTAATACTAACAAATGGGACCAAAGACAACCTTTACTAAAACTTAGTAGTCAGCATTAATCTGGCTGATAAGAGAGGGGTAGCATGCTAGACTACACCCTTGGATTTTTTTAATTTTTGTTTAAAGAAATAACTCTGCTCAGAGCTTCACCCTCCACTGAAGCCAAAGAGCCCCCAGATGACACTACATTAAAAGTCTAACAATGTTGAATCCTGGCGCTGTCGCTCGAAAGCCCCATCGGCATACATTTCCTCTCTGGCTGATGGCTGTAATCATTAGGAGGTAGGAGCTTTATCAGGTGGTAATTTGACAGCTTTGACAAGCTCGGCTGAATTTATGGCACTTTCTAGTTTTTCCCTCCATTGAGCTGAGATGGAACCAAAGTTAATATTAGCAAAAACACTTTGTGCGGGGGCAATTTTCCAGCAATGACTACATGATCCCAGTTACTAAGAAAATCTGCTAAACAAGGCCTCCTCACCGTCCCTTGCCACTCCCCCCAGACTAGGGAAGATGGTTCCCCATCCAGCCCACTAGCTTAGATGAAAGATTCAGTAGGTGGAAGGTATCTCTGGTATCTCCAGCTCTAAAGAAGCAGCGAATCAATTCTGGAACACCTCTGTAACTTGTAGAGGAGTCACTAGCATACCAGAGAAACACAAGCACAGATGTTTCCCTTAGCCTAGAAAAATAACTTTTAGGTCCAAACCAAATGTTCCAGCCAGGGACGTGCACAGTTTGCTGCCCCCTTTTTCATGACGCAGCACCGTTCACCAGTGCCTAAGCTCAGAAACGCTGGCACTCCAGATGCCCCAGATAGACTGCACGAGCCCTCCTGAAGGACATTCCTGAAAACCCTCTCAAGCACATTCCGCTACCCGCTGCCTACCCAGAAGCAGCACCCAACCCGACATTATGAACTCGACACCTTAAGCTAAGAGTGATGGTGTTCAGGATCATGACGCTCAACTCCCTTTCTGGGTGCAGGCCCAACATCTTTTAAACAGAGCACATAGTTACTTTTCTCTCTATAAAAAAATCCAAGACATTAAAGCTTAGAAAAAAAAACAAGTAGCCATGAGAGCTTCTTACATTTCCACAGATCATACAGTCCACCCTAAGAAGGAATCCAACCCATTACATCTGAGGAGGAGAGGTACCGGTAGATTGTGACCTCTGGAAAACACCAGAGCTGAGTCAGGACACTAGTAAGGCTACTCACAGTTTACAAAAGGAGCACGCTACACACACTGGAGCAGAAGCCACAGTGTCACATGTCTGAGGGCACACAGGCCGGCTAAACCCAGGATCCAATTCCTGGGGTCAGCTTGTCTCATTGCGAAGATCACGTCCCGCACAGCACCATGATGCTTTCTTGAGTGGTGTGAGGAATCTGCGAGTAGCGATGTGGGCAAGAAGAGCACTGCACCCTGAACCTAAACTTGGCAAGTCAGTAAAGCACAAACAAGTACTTTTCTCCCTCCCCCCTACCCCCAAACTGCTTTTTGCCATCAATGTCACATTTCCTCTGTTATAATATAGGGTTTTTAAGAGCCATCTCTACATGCTTAGAAAGCACAGTTCATATTTAGCTCCCTAAACTCGTATTTCTCTCTTCCTATATTTCCCTGCCAAGATGTGACATCTGTGGACTGTTCCCAAAAAATTCCCCTGAATCATCTGTGATGCATGCGGAACAGCGGCCAGACCTGGCAACGAGCAGCTGTGTCTTTTAGTTAGATCAGCCTGGTACGGGGAAGGATTCCCAGTAACTCTGCCACTAACATCCCCGAGGACCACAAAACTCCCAAATCATGTTAGAAAAAGAGCACAATTACGACAGGACCAAAATCCATGAGAAACAGCATTGCCACGGCAACTGACATCCTCAAAACTCTACTTGTCTTTGCATTTTTGCACAGACTCAATGACTCCTAACTATGTGGAGAAAAAAAAAAAAAAAGAGTCTAGCAGGTGGGTTCATTCAGGAAAAGCATGCTGCTGGGTGATTCCCTGTAAAACAGACCCATTTCTACATGGTTTCTCAGAACGTGAGCCTTTGTGGACCTCTTGTTCCAAGCACTGCATCTCACTTACTACAAGTGCAGAGAAACTTCTAGAACACGATCAATACTTCTTTGTTAACTACCCTTGGATCAGAAAAAAACTTATTAAATATTAAAACATTCCTGTTTTCAAACAAAAACTATGTGAAGATCAAATCCAAAACAGATTAGCTGAGCTTTGGAATGGGAAAACACAGTTTCAGCTTCAGGCTAGACTGTATTGGTGTTAATGAGTGGTCTTTCAAAAGCTCCTCTTTGAGGGCCACAGTGCTCTAAATCACTCTAGCATCCCCGACACAAACATCTGATACAATCACTAGGGAACATCCACCGATGAGCAGAAAAGGCCTTCTTTTCCCTCCTGGCCGCCTCAGCACAGCAGTAATGCCAACAAACACCAAGTCTGTCTGCCAGCAATGCTTTATAACGAGGCATAGGTTAAAGCACAGACCAAGAAGCCCTTCTGCTAAAAAGTCTGCCTGTTCCCCAGACTTTTGGGGCATCTTCTTCCATTTTACTACTGGGTAAGTCCTGGCAAGTGCCCTCTCATGGTTAACCCGCCATGGAGACTGTCTGCTCTTTGGAGTGCAACACAGCATAAACTCTAGGGCCATACTCTCTGCTCTGTGGTGAAAAGCCAAAGCAGCTCTGTTGACCCAAAGAAAACAGCTCCAGATTTACACTGGCGGCAAATGAGAACAAGGTTTAGCCAGGGTTTGCTCCCTGCTAGCTGTTCTGTGCCAGTGGGTTTAACATTGCTGAGCTAACCTATCGCTCATATTCTGTGCGAGACAGAAGATCTGACCTCACGATATTGCATTGCAACAGGCTGCAACGTGTCTTAGGTAACCTGTGCAATTCAACCTCAAAAAAGCCATGAGTTACTCATTAAATAAAGACATCTTGGTCACAAAACGGCATGGAAACGATCCTCTTGTTATGCCAGGCAAGAGGCCTCAGGGCAACATATGCAACTACTAGTTCCGTAAGTTCTTATACTTGGGGCACGCCTGGAGGACACGCCACAGCCTCGGCGTAACGCCCACGGTCGCTGCCGTGTGGTCGCCGCCGGGAGCTCACCAACGCGGGCGGCACCGAGCGCGGCGCCTGCAGCTGCTCGTCCTCCCTCTCTTACCTAGGAGCGAGACGGACAAACCCTCACCACCCGCGGTCCAGCCCGCGGGCTGCGGTCCCAGCCGCCGCTCGGCCCCCTGCCCGCCGAGGTGAATGCGCGGGCACGAAGAGACCGCGGCGGGAAAGACGCCTCAGGGCGCCAGGCCGCTGCGGGGGAAGAAGGCTGCTCCCGCCCGGGCCGGGCCGGGCCGGGCCGGGCCGGCGCGCGGCAGTGCAGGTGGCACAGCCGGTCCCACCTATCCCGCGCAGCGGACGGAACGGGGCTGGGCCGGACCGGGCCGAACACTCACCGCGGCATCCCGCGCCCGCCTCGCCTCGCCTCGCCACACGGCTCTTTGGGGCGGGGCTTGACCGCGCATGCGCAGACGGCCCCGCTGCGCTCGCGGACGTACATGAGCGCATGCGCGGGCACTCGCACCACTGGGCCGCTGGGGGGCGCGGCAGCGAACGGCACGGCGCCTCCCGCCCGCTCTCGCGCCACCGCCACGCCCGGCCGCACGGCGGCGTGGGGTGAGAGGTCGGGAAGATGGCGGCGGCCTTGGGGGAGGAGGTGCCGGACAACGAGGACTACTACTCGCTGCTCAACGTGCGGCGGGAGGTGGGCCTGGCGGCGGCGGGCGGCGGGGCCGGACAGCGGGGCGCCGCCGCGGGGCGGGGCGAAGCGGCGGGGCCAGGCGGGCCGTGACCCCGGTGTCCGCCTGGGCCGGCCTGGCCGCGGCCGATGCGAGACCCGGCGGGCGGGAACGGGGCTGCCTCAGCGCGTCCTCCGGCCCGGGCTGAGGCAGGCGCTGCCCGGGAGCGGGCCTTCAGAAACCCGAACCGGCTGGCAGGGCTGCTTGTGGTGTGCGCGGCGGGACGTGAGAGCGAAGGGTGAGGCTGTCGACTTCTGTTGAGAATTCTTCCGATTTGGTTTTCCTCGGGGTATGTGGCAGCTTGGTCTTAGACTTATCTCTACATATATACGTATATATATATAAAATATACTTACCTCTTTGGCTGTAGGCTTGTTCTTATTTTAATCAGTGCTGTATGGCCCGCACTTTCCAAATGTTTCCAAATCGGAAACACCCATGTTTTTGGCAAAACACCTCTTTCATCAAAAAAAAGGAGGATCAGTAGGACTCAGTGTCATTATTAACAATAGGTCGGTATTAACTGTTACCGTTTTGTTACACTAGAACGGTTTGGGACTTAAAGAGATGTAACTTTTTTTTAATAGTAAGAATTACACAAATTGCCAAAGATCCAAACCTATAAGCTGTGCTGTAGTTTGGGTCACCAAACGCAATAGTGATATATATACACACTGTATATATTCTTTCTATGTATATATATTTAAAAACAGGCTTTACTACTCAAGCACGTCGGCCTAGATGTTAACCAATCAAGCTGAAGAAGGCTTGTACTGCTCAACTACTACCTGCTTATAATAGGAGTTCAAGACTTAGAAGCAATTCAGTCTGATAACTTTGAAAAAATTATCTTTGGAGTTAATGTCAGTACTTGTGGTCTTGGTGGCAGTGTTGTGTGTCTCATTTGTGGAAATCTTCTGCATTACTGAAAGAAAAATATATGACACTGCTCTAATGCCATGTAGTAAAGTGTGTTCTTTTCAGAAAAATTTCTGTGCAACTCAAGCCCATGTCTTGTTAAAAGCAGGTGGGCCGTGCTTTTAGATCACTCCACAGCTTTTGGAATTCACCCTCCCAAACATCAGCAGTGTGCAGATGTAGAGGTTAAAAGGAAGAGGTAGGAACCGCACAAGGGTTGCAACTCTTGGGAGACTAACAGCAAAGGCTTGATAGTTAACTTAGCTAGGCTCTCAGCTCTTCACTACAGACCAGAAAATTCAGGTTTGGTACATAAGGGAGCTGGAAACCAAGTAAAAATGGTCTTTGAGGGAGTAATTCCACCTGAGACAGTAGTCACTTTGTTAATTACCCCTTGCTAATTAAATTCAGTAGTACTATTCTGCGTAGCAGTGGAATGCAGCGAACTCACATTTCTGTGTGCTGAGCCAACTTCATGTGATGTGGCAGCTGAGCTTAAAATAATAGTTAACCACTGAACTTTGCAGCCCTGATGAGAATAAGCCTATCGAGCAACAATTTTTGTGTGTGTATGTATATAGATGTTTAATCTCTTACAGATTTCAGTCCACTAAAAATGTGGCAGCATGTTTGAGATGTTAAATGAAGCCGTTTAAACACCAAACAGGGTGATGGGACGCCTTTTAATTTTGCCTGGAATTTTGGCAATAAAAATGTAACGTACATATGATTATTACTGATTTATGTATTTCATTGCAATTTGAAATTATGTCAGTATTTCTTTAGCGGTTTCTAAGAGGCTATTGCTCATGAAATATTGAACCAATGACTCGAGCTATTCAATGATGATGAAAGGCCCAATCTAACATTTTATTGAACATGGCATTTATGAAAAATGATACTGCTCATTTCTATTACATAATCAATAGCACATTAAACCATTTATCATTAATTTGATTAAAGAATGCCATTTTAGACCTATATGTTCCCCTGCCTTCTCAGTCGAGTTTAAATTCAATGTCTGAGAAAGCACAAGGTAGTAAAAAGAAAAGAGCTAATCTGTAGCTACCTTTACTGTTTTGCGGCCAGCAAATTTGGCATGTCCTCTTTTGCTATATCATTTAGAAACGTTAACAGGAAATAGTACAAATGTGCAGAGAAAACTTTTATATTAAGCTGACCTCAAAATTGAACTGATTTCTAGCTGGTATGCAAATGAATGCATTTCTTTGATGAAAACCCAGACTCTCCTTACCACAAGTTGGAAAAAAGATGTTACTTTAAGAAACAAACTTTTAGGGCGTTTATTTCCACAGTGAAAGCTTGGAAGCTTCAGTCACTGAAGAGCTTTAAGAGTAAGTGGAATTTGTGTCTTTAAATACTATTGTCAAAAGTAATTTTCTGCATACCCCTTTCTCACTTGCTGGCGTTGTGTTCCTGTCCGTTGCAACCCCTGGCTATAATAAAAGGGGTGATGTTTGCTTGAAGGAAGCCAGCAAGTACCCATCGCGTTGTTTCGGTTATTTTACCCTGCGCATTTCTCCTGGTGCAGAGTAGTGATGTCCTGCTTCCTGCGCCCCGGTAATTGATTCTTGCCTGGACAGCTTTGTAACCAGCTGGTTGGTAGTTCTGTGAAGCTCTGCGCTACCTGGGCCTTCCGGGGAAGTTCTGGTTGACTTTGGCAGATGCACTTCTACATAGATGCTGACCAGCCTACAAGGAATAGACAGCTGCTGCAATACAAGGACTGTTGCAGGAATGAGGTCAAAAAGGGGAAGTTACAAGGGCTCTCTAGAGTTAAAAAATAATAAAATTTGCTGTCTCTTGAGAGATGGTAATGAAAGGAGTGGGGGTTTTATTCCATTCTGTTCCCTTCCATCTGAAATCTGTTTCCAGCAGATTTCCTGGAGGCCAGGTCTGAAATTCCAGAGTGGTTGTGGTAAAGAACAGAGCTTTTTTTTTTTTCTTGATGTATTTAGTGACACACTGTTCTTCTGGTTGTCCGTCCTCTGCAGGTGAGTGTGTTTCTGAGGGGTGATGATGCGATGCGCCTTCCTTTCTCACAGCACAACGGAGAGCCCTTGCTGTATAGGAAGGAAGGTGCTAGGCAGCACAGCAGTGAAGGGCTGAATGTAAAACTGTAGGTTTACATCTCTTACCTTTACTGCTGTGGAAGGTCAGTGCTTTCTGATAGGTATAGTATTTACCTGATGGTTTAAGATTGAAATAGAAGTAGAAGTTGATGTACATCTCTGGATTTAAGTGCTTTTATCCTGAGGCGACTGTTTTTCCTTGCTCATCTGCATTGAATTGAGGAGACAGTAGTTTCCTAATAAAAACAATGTATGAACACAGATTGCTTGGGTGGGTTTTGGTTTTTTTACTTAACTTTTTATACCTAGCTATACACTGATGAGCTGTTGCTGTCACTTGTTGCACGATAAATAGTGTGGAAAATACTGGTGTGCATGATTGAACATTTCATTAACTTTTGTAATGGAACAAAAGTCCATTCCTGATTTTGTGTAAATAAAAGTAGTGTAATGTAGCAGGTGATGGACTTTTCTTTTAGGGCTGATCTTGAGAATAGTCTTTTTTCAATGGCATTGGCTGTACTTCAACACATTTTTACCGCTTTTCACAGGCATCTCAGGAAGAGCTAAAAGCTGCCTACCGCCGACTGTGTATGCTGTACCATCCAGACAAGCACAGAGACCCAGAGCTCAAAACACAAGCTGAGCGGCTATTTAACCTTGTTCACCAAGCTTATGAAGGTCAGTGGAAGTTTGAAGTTTGCAGAAACTCTTTTCAGAGGTTTTCTAGGAGGGCTGTGTCTTCATGGTTTTTGAGGAAGACAGATATTATTACAAAGTAGTAATAAAATTTGCTGATACTTAGCGATGCTTTGTTTCCTGCTTCTGTCCTGTAAATCAGAGGAGCAATGCAGTATAAATTCTGCAATGAACAAGGTGTGCAGTCTCTGTCTTATTTCCTGCATGTTGTAAATAATCTTCTCACCACTCCCCTTACTTCTGAAAAGACTCTCCCATAAGAGACTGAAGACTGAAAAGCTTCAAGCTGAAAGACAGTTTCATATTTTACTTTTGAACTGAATTTCTGTTCTCTCTCACCTGCTTGAGGTCTCCATTGTTTTTCAGCAAGTTCTTACATATTCTAAGACTGAGATAAGGGCAATAGATTCATAGTAGTTAGAGGGTTTTTTTTCTCATCAAAGGATGCCAAGCCCTTTAAAAATATTCTGAATTAAGCTGACATTTAAGTAAATCCTGGTGTCACCATAGGTAATGCATAGTGTAACTGAGGCACAATTCTAATGAAGTGATTCATTAGAATTATCTTGCAGCATTTTGGAAGTGTGATAAGAGGC
The DNA here is from genome assembly GCF_964289735.1 of Phaethon aethereus. Taxonomy (NCBI): domain Eukaryota; kingdom Metazoa; phylum Chordata; class Aves; order Phaethontiformes; family Phaethontidae; genus Phaethon; species Phaethon aethereus. Next base: position 9,250,382 of record NC_138597.1, on the reverse strand, counting down.
ACCTGGAATGTGAATGGGTTAGAAGCTGGTAGGACTCTTCTGCATTAAAAAAGTGGTGTAGCAAACTAGGTCCTGTAGCCTAAAGAGAAACTAAAGCAAAATGGTGAGTAAATATTCCTCTATTAAACCTCAAAGATGAGCTGAATTTTTTTTTTTTTTTTACTCTCATGTTTCCTGAATGATAAGCATTTGTTTCTTCCAGTTGGACTTGAACATGGGTGAAGTCTTTTACGTTGTCCCTAGTTAGACATTAGAACACATGGAAGCTTTTGCTGGGGAGAACAGTGAAGGTCTTACATTGATGACAAGGGGAATAAAACCTCAGGATGTTTTAACAATTCCATTTTAGTGTGGTGAGCAGGTCTTACATTAGAGTCAGCTTTCCCTTTGAATTCTGTGGCTTTGCTCAGCTCTGTGTTGCAATGTATCTATAATTTGCTGCTCTTTTAGTACCAAATCCAAGTGTAATATTTTATAAGCAAAAATTTTGACATCTCGAAAATAAACCAGCCCACCTCCTCCCTATTTTCTCCCCCTCCTCTTCCATCTCTTAATATCACACAACAAAATTTGTGTTTTATCAGAAATTATAAAAAATGGTAGCTGCCTGTGACATTTAGCAAGTTCAAAAATCTTCAAGTAGTTCAGATCAAAGCTCTATTACTAGTAGACCCTCTTTTTGCCTTAATATGCACACCCGGCTCCCTGAAGGCTCATCAGTGCCTCTACAGTCAAAAGAAATACATGATAATCATAAAGCTGGTCTTGGAACCCTGGGGGAGAAATACTGATGCTTTTTTAATTGATGTTTGTTTTTTAAGGAAGGGTGTGGTATGAGAGATTATGCATTTAAATATGCCTTACATTTTAGAGATTCTTCTTAATTCTATGTGCAGGCTTTTTTCCAAAGTAGCTGTTCTGCAGTCTTCTGGTGTGTTTTATTTTTTCCACTGCACTGGGTGACTTTTTGGGAGATTCAAATTCTACGTGCATTTTTGCAATTACCCTGTAGTTGGTGTTTGGAAAGGCATGAACTGCCTCATGGAAGTGGCTTTGTTGGTGCTTGGCACGTCCGACATGTTTGGACTGGGTGGGAAAGGATCAGCAGTCAGGGATGGTAAGGAATATCGAAGATAGGGAGCAAAGCACCGAAGAGCTTTGAAAGCTAGAGAGAGGTAGATGTCATTCCTCCTCAGGAAGTTTCTAGGGACTGCTCTCGCTGAATAATCCGAATGATTGTAGAGGGCTTATGTCACCCTTCAGTCAAAGAAAGCAATATTAAAAAACCCCGCTGCATATTCAGTTAGTCTGCATGTTTCTTGTGTTCTTGTCACTTTTCAATTTTAGAAGTAAGGGGCTAGGGGTGGAAGGAATTTGTTGGGAGTGGGCGGGATCAGCGTGTCCTGTTAATATAGCACATGAAAGCGTTAAAGGAGTTAATGTAAAAATTGGATGCAACTGTAGAACAATACGTTTCCAGGACCTCTGCTTGAATTCCAAATATGACTAATGTGTTGGTCTGAAATTCAAGGAGAAGATCAAAAACTGAGCTTTCTCCTCTCTTTTGATTTTTGACTCGCAGTGCTTAGTGATCCACAGACCAGAGCCATCTATGACATATATGGGAGGCGAGGACTGGAAATGGAAGGATGGGAGGTGAGAGAAATTTAGCACCTGATGGCCAGTGGAATTGGCTAAACCCACCTTTATCTGACATTCTTGTTACATCGAGCTGCACTGACACCTTGATGGTAATAAATGCCTGTTTGTTTGAAGGTATCCTTGTTTAGTTATTTCTGTCTCTGCTGAAACACTGTGATGGATTTTCAAAGAATACTTGGGTTTTTCACTTGACAAGAGAACAATAAACCTGACATTCAGAGTTCCCTAATAGGATATTACCGTGACAGGCAACATCTTTGTCTGAGACAAATGCATCATTATTGTCCATCTAGTCTCACCTTTTTAATCTGAAACTTTTTTCCAGAATTGGCTATCCTCTGAGTTTGAAATTGCTTTTTCTTTCTGTGCTTTTTGGGGTTGGATTGTTGCGTTTTTTTATCGTTGGTTTGGTTTTTTGGGCTTTGAAAGAGGACTTGCCTATTCCTGGCTTTCCTGTTGTTAAGTCCCTTTGCTAGCCTCTGCCAGTCTTAGTTGGTTGCACTACGCTGCTTGCTGCAGAATCATGTTGTATTGGGTCAGGTCACTACCAAGGTCAAGTCTGGAGTTAGTAGCGAGAAATGTGGAGCAGTGGCAGTGTGTAACAGGCATTTCTGAGCTGCTTGTGGCAGACTTGATCTTATTTTGAAAAGCCAAATCCAGTATTCTTTCTATACATACCTAGAGCCGTACCTGTTTAAAACCCTCATTCCCTGAGCCATGTACAGTAAAGAGATGTGAATCAGTGTAGCCTAAAATCACAAGACTCTCGCTTAATCAGTTTGCCTCAGGCCAGAAACTCAGTTGATTTCATTTTTGTGTCTACACCTAGTAGAGAAATTAATGTATAGCTGTTGGTAACGGCTGCACTGCAGTATCTTGTACTTGTGGTTTGGGAGCTATTTGCCCTGTTTTTGTCAAGGTAATAGAAATAACAAGACCATTTTTCCTTCTCTCAAAGCATGGGGTTTTCTCTCATGCCTGCCATTTGATCTGGCCCAGGTGTTTGCTTCCAATCTCTGAGTATTGAAATTCACGCAGAGTGGCTTGCAGCAGCAGCAGGGGCAACATATTAGAGCATACCTGGTCAGTGGACCTCCGTCCCATCAGCAGTGCAATACCCTGAACATGTTTTTTCTGGTAATCTTTTGTGTTTAATTTCTTTTTGAGCAGGTTGTGGAAAGGAAGAGAACTCCAGCTGAAATCAGGGAAGAATTTGAGCGTTTGCAGAGAGAGAGGGAAGAGAGAAGACTGCAGCAGCGAACTAATCCAAAGGTAAGCAAAGGCTTCATCTCGGTCTCAAGAGTGAATCCGTAAATTATTACGAATATGCAAGGTGTGATGAGCCTAGATGAGGAGCTATAGTAAATAGCCCGTTAGGTATCTACACTTAGTGAGATACTTTTCCTTTTTTGAATATGCCGTTTGTCTGCACAATGTAGGGAAAACAGCTAATTCTTTGGACAGTAATCCTGTGTTGAAAGTTCTTTTTCTTTTTTTCATTGAAACATGTAGGAGCAAAATACCTCTCTCAGCAATTTCAAGAAAACGGACCTGACACTGAAATGTTTATGATTTCTTTCTAAGTGTTCCAAATAAAATCAAACTCCCTGCAGTTTCCTGACAGGGAAACTGTTTTCCCTTCAAGGCTGCCGTAGTGTCACAACAATGTGGGGAGATATTCAAATGCAGCTTTGAAACCAATGAAAAACATGAGGCAGCTACCAAACTAGCTGGGTAGCAGAACTCTTCCGGTTGCCACACAGTGAGCAAAATCAACCTGAACAGGATTGGGGTCCTGCCAGTTTCACAATTAGTGCCTGTTCTAGGAAAGCTTGATCACGCTCTTAGGATGACAATCGTCGAGTATTCTGTTCCCATCTCTTAATCTGTTTGAGCAGCAGTAAACTGACACTAAATGACCCACCATGCAACTGAATCTTGGCTGTTCAGAGACAATCAAGAATACCATGTGGAGGATGATGTTCTTGTGGTAGCATTGGGATGGCAGGGAGAGGTGGAAATGACGCTCAATCTCTGCTTCCTCTGTCACCTGCTGCGACTGGAATACTGTGATAGTTTAGAATGCTAATGGCCTTGCTGGCTCTTGACTTGATAAGTATGCTAGGCAAACCCAGGTTTTGTCAGCACTGTCACTGAGTGAGGTTTCAAAGCTTGTTGAATCACAAAAATCTTGGTTCTCATGCAGTGGATGACATTATCCAAGAGCTGCATCTACACTCACCAAATTTTTTCACACTTTCATTTACCTGCATCTGTATTTTTCTGGGGGTTTTTTGCTTAAATTATCAGAAACCATTTATTAGTTATGTTTTGAAATGCGTTGGAAATCTGTTTCTTCTATGCAGTATAGGAATGGTCCATGGTGGAGAGCCTTAGTTTTCCTCTGTCTACCCCAAGATAACCGTGCAGATATTTATGTAGACAAACTCTCTCCATCTTGAAAAAGTAAATTGTAATGAGACATCAATTTTTGTTTTATTTATAAATGCTTCTATTCTTGGTGGAAAACTGGGTGTCCGCAGAGCAATCACTGGAGGTGTGCAGTTAACACAGGTTCTGCATCCTGAAGCACTAAAGCACAGGTGGCTGTCCTCTCTTGGTGGCTCTGAAAGAGGAGGTCTCCTGTGCCATTGTGTTCATGCATGGACTTCTGAAGTGTTGCAGCGTAACTTGCATAACCCGAGAAACAAAGTGCCAGCTCATTAACTACTATTACTGTAGTTTTTGAAGGTTGCTGCAGTTTTCATGGCCAGCAGTTTAAAATGACAGCGTTTTCTGAGCAGGCAGAAGTTAAATAGTAATGTTTAGGACTATATCAGAAAAATGTCCATCTGAGAAGACCTGTAACATTTTGAGATATTCACCATGGCACAGACTCTGGATCTGCGCTGGTCTTAGCAAAGCAAATGGACTGACACAGATGACCAAGTTGTTGTGGACAGTGCACAGATACTAAGAACTTGTTTGTACTGGAAGGGTAAATAAGCATAAGGTGTTATGTGAATATCTGCTGACAACGTTATTCCAGGCAGGAAGGGATTTCTGGCTGCCACAAAACAGGCAAGTCGAACTGTCTCTGCTGGAAATGAGGGTGACTGGGGTCAGAAGGGTATACTCAGAGAGGGGCATGGTTATCTCCACCTCATGCTTCTCTGTGACTTTAGGAATTTGACGTTTTATCTGGGCGCCTCGCCGTGGCTGTGAGCAGTAAAAAGTGGAGCTGCATTGTAAGCCTCAGCCGCTGTGTCCTGTGATAAAATTAGCCATCTGGGTGTTTACCACAATTGCTGATTGGCAGCCTATAGAAACGTCTCTCCAGGCAGTGTTCCTGTGGAATTAGGTAGCGCAGCTGTGATCGTTTCATACACGAACACAAGTTATTTTAAAATCGCCAACATTTTGTCAGTTCTATAAAACGGTTCCAGCAAAATAAAGCATTTTAACCAGAAATGTTGAGCAATAACCAGATGTAGGCAATTTGGCAGGTTTTGAATTGAGTCTATTATTTGCTTTTAGAGCTTTGTTTTTGCTTTCAAAGTCGTGCAGAAGGGTTCAAAAGTTCATTACTTGATTTGAGAAGAACCGCTTCCTGTTAGGAGAAATTAAATCCCATTATTTTCCTGCTGCGGAAGGTCAACATCTAAGAAATGCAGGTCCCTCAAGGCTTAGTCTTGCACAGCTTCCATATGTCACTCTCCAGAAGGTAAATCCCTAAGAAAAAAGGCGAGGAGGGAGTGGATTCTTCTCTGGCACACTTCTTAATTCCATCAGTATAGTCTGTTTCGTATTCGCAGGGTGGCAAATAAAGGTGATTTTTAAAGATAATACCAGACAACAACTCTGATTGTTCTGCAGTGCCGTTCCGCAGCTTCCTGCCCTGCTGAGTTGGTGCACTTTGCGCCATGTTGCATGCGTGCACCGCCGACTTCTGCGCAGAGCTTTTCAGCTTTTTCCCTGCTGCTCTTTCTTCAGGGAGGGCTTTTTCATTTCCAATGGTCTGAGCAGGTGGCTGATGGGGAGTTGCAAGCAGCAGCGGTCCCCTCTCTGTTATCCGGTGGCATAGGGGGTGCTGTCGTTCTCTGGGAATATTTTTAACTGTACCATCTGCTGCTTTTCCTGTGCTTGCGCCTTGGCCAGTTTCCTTGCCAGGATCTATAGACCTCTGGGGGTGACTTCACTTGCTTGGCGGGAGGTGAAATGTCTGCTCGGAGCCCACTGCTCACTGCAGCGAAAGGCAGCTAAATAAAAGATCTGCTGAGGAGCCGGGGAGGGAACGGAGACACTCCTTTCCTCTGAGTGGCTCTTGTGTGGATTTTCATGGATAGGTTCAGGAGTTTTCCTTTTTTCATTGGGAGAGATGTTTCTTTTAAAATTCATAGGTGTGAAAAAGGAAATCGTAAGATTTTGTGTATGATTGAAAGAAAGGAGGTGCATTGAATTTCAGGAATGTGTGTGGACCTTGGTGCATCCTTACAAAGAGTACAAGCATTGCAGTACGAATAAACATAGTACAGTAAGATGTTTTCCAGTGTTTGGGGTTTTTTTGAGTGCAGATTCTTAAGAAAGCTTTACTGCTGCTGATACTCCTGTCCAAGTTGAAAATATGCAATTATCTGCTTTTTTGCCATTCATATTCAGCCTGCTTACTACTCAGCATGATATCTCTTGTTTAAAAATGTTTAACTTGGAATTTAAAGTTGCAATCCGGCAAAGGTTCTGCGCTGAATGTGGCGCTCTGTGTGGAAAACCTTTCTTTCCATCCTGCCTCTGTTATGAAAGATCTTAGGTTTTACACGTCCTTGAATTGAAGAGCATCCGGGAAAAATGGGAATAATTCTCTCTTTTGTGAAAATAAATGCTCATCTGTATTTAGACACGTTTGATCGGCCACTCTGGAGTGCATCTGCTGGAATTTCATTGGGTGGAGTTGGCACTTTCTGTTTCTCTTTGGCGGTTCTACTCCACGTCTTTCCAGAGGGCTGGAGAGCAGCACAGGGCTGCGCCGCTTCCTAGGCAGTTGGCAGTTTTGCCTTGCTTCACTCTTATTTTGGCCTTGTTTCAAGGAACAGCACAATGTCGGAGAGGACTGAAACTGAAGAAGCTGTAGCATCTGGAGAGCGGATCCCTTGAAGGTGACTTTGCGGATGGTTCCTGAAAAGTAGCTTTCTGCATAAGGGGCAGGAGCTCGTCCTTGGTGCTGCCACAGACAGAGTGATGAGCATAGTTGCTTTGAAATTTGCCAGCCTGCCAAGAGTAATCTGTAAGCAGTTGGGGCACAGCCCCTGTTGCAGAGTTCTCTTGGAAATAATCGGACCTTCCTGTGTTAAAATACTTATCCAGTCTTTGCTGCATAAGAAATCAGAAAATAAACATTGAGAAGAGGTCAGGAATCTCCACAGCAAATAAATAATTGGGAGCCAAAGCAGAGAGAAATTGAGTCCTGTCAAATTCTTCCTATGTTTATGGTTCAGGGTTTGATTAGAGTGGAGTGAGCAAGGAAAAATGCTCACTCGGATTGAAATGAGAATTTCTTCCATAAATACTTGGGCTCTGAGTGAGTGGTTTTTGTACCTACCCAGCTATTGAGTTTCTTTATACAACTTGCTCAGAGTTCATTCCATGTTTGTGCACACACAGAGGGTTTTTTTTATTGCAACTGGTACATTTTCTGTGAGCTGGAATGCTGTTTAATGGGTCTATAGGGAAGGTTTCGAAAGCCTCTTGAAGTTATATGACCCAGACAAAGATCTAATCATGCCCTTTTCAAATAAACCCACTCTTGCAGTTAGTCTGAGTGAGCACAGCAGCAGGTAGCCAGACTATTTAGCTGTGGCCTAGTTTTTTGTAGGAACAAGCTTTTCTGTGGTCTGAGAAAGGAGATATTTAACACTTGCTAAAAGTCTATCTTTGTCAGGCTTTTCTTCTGATTACAAGGTATAAACTAGGAAAAAGAAAACATAAGTTTTGATTAATAAGGTAAATTGCAAGTGAATGATGCAGCTCAAAAGTAAGTTGTTTCAGATAGCTCATAAGAAGAAAGCATTTAGAGGATTTCTGGCCAAGTTCCATTGGAGAAAATAAATTTCTAAAATACATTATTTCAACTTCAAAATACTGACAGAGCAGAGTCAGTTGTACGGGAAGAAGAAACCTGCTGTGTAAAAGTGTTCTACCTACTTCTGTAATGTGTCACAATACAAAAATTACCTACTAGTATTACAAGTTGCATTCCTGCTGAAAAACTATGTCTTTTATCCAGTTTATTTTATGATTTATATTGCTGGTTTAGGATATTATAATCATTCATTTTTGTTTGTCTTGAATGTGTAAGAAATGCATTTTAGAGTGGAAAAGGTAGTTGCAGAACAAGAAAAATCTGCAAAAAAAATTCCATCATATACAAGGATGGTTTAGCCATTTAGCCTATATATGTTGGATGTTTGTTAATGCCAAGTATTTGTTTCCCTTGTCATTCCCTAGGGAACAATTAGTGTTGGAATAGATGCCACTGACCTCTTTGATCGTTATGACGAAGAATACGAAGATGTGCCTGGGAGCAGCTTTCCCCAGATCGAGATAAACAAAATGCACATATCCCAGTCCATTGAGGTAAGGAGGGCAGACACTGCTGCTGGTGTGGAGCCGGGCCTGAGCTAATGAGGCACTACAGAGCAAAGCAACAGAAAATGAAACGCAGCTCAGGAGGTTTCTCATCTTGATTTATGGAAGGCGGCAATTACCAGCGTGGGTGGGAAGAGGAAGCTCAGTTCCAGCAGGACTGCGCGTTGACTGTACAGCATGCATTTGTGTGGCTGGTTTGTAGGCTACAGCGATCCTGCCTTCCTGCTAGCAGGGAGGCTCAATTGTGATTGAAAATAGGTATCTAGTTCTCACTGAACATGGCGTATTTGTGAAAACAAACGGCTCCCAGTTTTGGGGATGTGGGTAAGGAAAAGAAGGGGGAAATGTTTCCTCTGTTCCAGAGAGTTGAAAAAATGTAGTCTGCTGGTGAGATTAGAAGAGTTTGCAACTCAGGGTCAGTACTTCAAGGTGGTACATTAAAGGTGTCACAAATGACTGGTACTGTAAGAATTGCCTCACTTTTTGCTATACTTGATCTTTGACTACAAAATTCAGAGCAAGTGCAGCCATGTCTGGTTCAAACACCTGGGCTTAGTGGATGGCAAGGAGTCAAATGGAGTGTTACCTGTCTCTCTGCACTTACAGTTTCTGCCATCGTGATTATGTCCTTGCAGAACATGCATTAAACGTGTGAATCGGGATCAGAGTAATTGGTAACAATACATTCATTTTTCAGGCACCACTGACTGCCACGGACACAGCAATACTGTCTGGTAACCTTTCCACCCAGAATGGGAATGGAGGTGGATCGATTAATCTTGCTCTGAGACGAGTGACTTCTGCCAAGGGATGGGGAGAGGTAAGAGTAATAGCTGTTACGCATTTTTATATCCGGTCTATTTCAGGCTGCTTGGATTAGTTACCTAGTGTTTATTTTCTTTAGGGAACTTCAGCTCTGTTTCATCTCTCATTTTCTACATTCTGTAGAATGTAGAAAAAGGAATTCTCAAAGGAATTTGAGAAAAAGGGAAGGCCAAACCTTGTTTCTTCTTAATTGTTTCCCCTTTCCATTTGGCTGTGCATTTTGGACTTCACTTATGCTGACAGAATTGCTACCGGTTGTCTCCAGGGCCTTTCTAATGCCACTGTCTGAAGGCTCCCAGGGGCCTTCCAGAGGCTGTGAGCATGTGCGTGATAGTTTGCCTTTGCTTCAAAAGCTGCTCTGCTCACAAGGGAAGAAGTCATGGGGGAAAACAGTTTGACTCCCAGGCAGGTATGATCTAAGTAGCTGGCAGGTCCCATGTTACCACTTGCAAGCTGTGCCTCGCTAGACCAGTGGCTTTGTTTGCGATGCTGGTGGCATTGCGGCTATGGCTGGCAGGTGGCTGCTTTCTGCGCCTTCCTTTTCGCACACTAGCTACTGCTAACCTGGTTCCTTATCTTGTGAGAAATGGGAGTTGTCCTCTTGTTTGAGAATTCATAGCCTGAAGGCATTTGATTTACATCAGGATTTTGCAATATTGGTAATAAGGGAGCCTGTGGATATTGTCATGAGCCAGTTGACTAAAAAGGTTTTAAAAAAAACATGTAATAAACTTAATTGGGAGGTGCAGATGTAGTAGGAACTGATTTTGCTGGATTTGTCCTGAAAAGCATCACGTCTAAGAACTCCTTCTGTTAATGAGACTGAACAGCACCAAACAAACATTGAATAGCAGCCCTGGAAGTCACCCAGACTAGTGGATGAAGCAGCAGGCGTGTTTTGCAGATGCTGAGACGGTGCAGCAGCAGAACTGCTGACAACATTACTCTGAGACTGTCCTGAGAAGGACTCTTGCCCTCAGAAGGCAGCAGCCAAGCCTTGTTGTTTGCTGTTGTGGGGCTGTGATGGAGGAGTTTCCTCCATTTTCACTGGAGCAACCAGAGCAAGTGCTAGTAGTAATAGCCCATAGCACTCTGAAACTGGCTTTGTTTTACTCATGAGGACCCTACTCAGTGAGAGACCTCTTCCTCAGAATGCAAAGCTAGCAGAAAACAGAGGATGCTGTAATATGTGGTGAAAGTTACTCGGATGTGTAAAATGTCTGTGACTTAAATGACGTTTGTGAAGTACTTTGTCACTGTTGTAAAAGATGTTTTCTTCTAATGATTTGGCATTGTGCATTTAAACAGTTGGAGTTTGGAGCAGGAGACCTTCAGGGACCTCTCTTCGGTTTGAAGATATTCCGTAACCTTACACCAAGATGGTAAATACTAGAAAAATGGTCTAATGGTTAATATTCCACAATAAGGAACTAAACGGCTTGAATACTCTTCCATGTTAATTCTGGATTTGTTTTCTATCCTACAAAATAAGGTATTTCTTCTTTAGATTTCAGGTTGTGCTTTAGTACTGATCAAAATGCTTGTATTCTTTTTGTGTGTTGGTGTCCTCCATTTTCATACTTCCAGTTTAAGGAGAGTCTGTGTTCCACATCCTTAGATTTGTATTTGATCTTGTCATGAATTCATGATACTTGAGGTGTGATCTCACAATCAGAGCAATAGAAGTTAGCTCTGGGAGCCGAACAAAAAATGAGAAGCTCTTCTGGGGCTTACATGTGTGAAACAGAGTTTCTGACAGCAAAAGAGGAGATGATATGTCATATTTTAGGGCGATAATGCCAAATTTGCCACTAGGGTGATGTCTGTTTACAAATGAATAGAGGTCTCAAGTTGCAAAGGAGAGTACAAGGTAAGGGTTATGATTGAAGACATGTGATAGAGCATCATAGGTGCCAGTGTAGACTACCTTCTTTTTGTATTTTCTATTTTAGTAAATATGCCATTCCTCAGCTTATACAGGGATCTTATTCCACATAGAGTCCTTTAATACTCATTTCTGGAGCTGATGCTTGAGGATTATTAAATAGCAGGGCTGCTATCTTGTAGCAGCCAAGTGTGCTGCCTCTGCAGAAGACCAGGACTTTGTCTGCCATGGGCCAGAAGGGTAAAGGCTGAAAGGAAGCCTGCTGCGTTGGCTGCAGCGTTGTGGCACAGACCAATAAACCAGGGCGTGAGCCTGCTCTTCTGGGAGGTGCAGTGGTCAGTGTGGTCTAAATTAGTTTTTCCCCGAAACCCTTGGGCGTCATGCTCTTTGCAGGATAGTCTCTGCGTATTCAGCAAGGCTCCTGGGCAGGAAGGAATTTGAGGCCATCTGGGACCCTGTGTTTTGTCACTGATGAGGCTTTCCTTATTTCTCCTAGTTTCATCACTACAAACTGTGCCCTGCAGTTTTCGTCCCGTGGGATCCGCCCGGGCCTCACCACGGTCCTAGCCCGCAACCTCGACAAGAACACAATGGGGTACTTACAGTGGCGGTGGGGCATCCAGTCAGCCATGAACACTAGTATTGTCCGGGATACAAAAACCAGCCATTTCACCGTGGCGTTGCAGGTGAGAGTCCTGTTGCTGTACACTGGGGACAGTGATACCACCCCATGGGAAAGAAGTGCCTCAGCTTTTTCGTCCCAGCAGTATTTTGGCGTGGGACTAGAGGATAACGGAGCAGTTGGTACTGTCTCATACAAACACGTAACATAGATAACGAGCTGCATTTGGCAGAGCACAACACTTTGCACCCCACATTGTCGTATCTAATGTGGATCAGCTCAGATTAGGGTCGGGATGCACAACACAGACTGCAGAGATTGCAGGCTGTGACGAGTAGGTGGCAAGCATTGCTATGTTTTCTGTGCCACTTAAAGGATAAAGGAAATTTGGGGGTATGTTCAGTGGTGGCCAAGGCTAGGTTTTCATACATTTGTGCCTCTTGTATTTCAGCTGGGAATCCCGCATTCTTTCATGATGGTCAGTTATCAGCATAAGTTTCAGGACGAGGATCAGACGCGAGTGAAGGGTTCTGTCAAGTAAGTATGCAAGAGGAAATTCACATTGCTCATGGCCTGAAGGATTGTCCTCTCCTGCTGTTGTAGGCCTCCAGGGTCCACACAAATCAAATGCTTCTGTGGCCTTTGGGAATCTGCTTTTCATTAATTAAATCTGGTAAATGCTGAAGTGAATGTCTTAGAGGCACACAGAGCTAAGCCTCCTCAGATAAATGGAACTTAGAATACTTGTGTGTGATATCTGTGTATCATCATCAATAAGAAAGACAGAAGTTCTTGTAGTCTGTTTACTACTTTACAAGCTGAAAAGGCTCATCTTACCTTGTGGAGACATAGCAAATCTTCTGTAGCCAACATGTGCTGCACACAGATGTATTTCCATATTTTACTTGGTGGGCAATTACAGGATTCAGTAAAGAGAAATTCAAAAGTCTTCCCTGTCTTACCAGTTTTTGGTTCTGTCATTCTAGGGCGGGTTTCTTTGGGACCATAGTGGAGTATGGAGCAGAGAGGAAGATTTCCAGACACAGCGTTTTAGGAGCCACCGTCAGTGTTGGTGTTCCCCAAGGAGTGTCTTTGAAAATCAAGTCAGTTCAAGATTACAACTGTAGATTGCAGAGGCTGACCCTAACCCGCATTATTCTATTTCAAATATTCAGGTGGGAAGGTCCCAGTCTCAGGGCAATGCACGTATATTGATACATCATTATGAAAGGTTGCAGCTGCCCTCACCTCTCTAATACAAGAGGTGCCCATCAGAAGCAATATGTGCCTTCTGCTGGTGTTACTCTGAGCCTGAGCCACCTCTTTCAGGACTTGTGTGTGTGTGTGTGCATCAGAATATTCCGAAAATACAGCTTAAAGTAAGTTTTGGAGCATTATGGTAAGTGGACGGAAGATTTCTGAAAATATTATTAGTAGAAATGGATTTAATTGCATTCCGTTTTTATGACACTGCACACAAGTAGATACTTGAATTAGGGGATTACCGTTAACTAATATAGGTGATTATACTGTTAATAAGATGCAGTTCACAAAGGGGCAGAATTCTTTAAGGGTTTATATACTGTGGTGCACTTTTAATTAGTGACAGCAGAGGGCGTGCCAGGATGCTGAAATAGCTATACAGGGGTGGAGAACTCAATCCCAAGAAAATGAATATTATCTTAAGTGGTAGAAAAATATTAATGTATGCCTTCCTTGAAGGCGCATGCCAGTGTTGTGAACACAGACCTTTTCTATAAGCATTTTCTTTTCTTTTGATAGTGATGTTGGTCCCTTTACCTCGTGAAATTAATGACCAAAAAAATTCTCCAGATTAATAAAAACACTTTAGAATGGTCAGGTACTATCACAAGAGATGTCTGCTACATAAAAGTCTGGCTATGGGTCATGTCAGCTGTCTTGTCTTACTGTTGTCTTGTTTCAGTTTATCGGATTTTTACCTTTTTGAGCGTATCATTCATCTCTCCTTTGGTTCAGCAGTTGTTCAGCAGCATACACTGCTGCTAAGTGTACTTAATCAAGCGCATTAAACTCTGCATTTCCTCTTACCTGTCTCTCTGTTCTTTTTTGTTCAAGGTTGAATAGGGCTAGCCAGACCTACTTCTTCCCTGTCCACCTAACAGATCAGCTGCTTCCCAGTGCTGTGTTCTATGCCACCGTGGGACCTCTAGTTATCTACTTCGCCATGCATAGGCTAATCATCAAACCCTACCTCAGGGCACAGAAGGAGAGGTAAGCTTGCAAGAACGTGTTTTAAATTCAGAGCTGGGAAGGTCCCACTCAGGTGCTTCTGGGAGCCTGGTGCAAAGGTTGGAGTATCCAGCTGAGGCACTGTGGCTCACTAAGTTGTCAATACTACCAAGTTCTGGAAGCCTACAAAAATAGCTGGAAAGGTGAGGAAGAACCTTAAAATGGAGGTCATTCATGTGAGGCTGTGGGTCAGTTTTAACTAGAGCGGGTAAGCAGACATGTGCCACTTGGTGGCCGAATCCCATCCACTGTGTAGACCTGATGTGATGTTGACTTCCTTATGCCAGAGAGCTGGAGAAGCAAAGGGAGAGTACAGCCAGCGACATCCTTCAGAAGAAGCAGGAGGCTGAAGCTGCGGTAAGTCTTTCTCATAACTAAGTCCCCTTAGTTAAAGGAAGCTGTTTTCACTCTGGGCTTTTCTCTTTTGGACACAGTGTCTGATACTGCTTGATTTTTGCTCTGCCTCTTGTGTTGTGCCAGGTCCGGTTAATGCAAGAGTCTGTCCGGAGGATTATTGAAGCAGAGGAAGCCAGAATGGGTAAAGATTACAACACTGTTTACTTGTTCCATAAATTTGGAGAGAGAAAGGAACAATGCAAAGGTTGGGTGCTTGAGGGGGAGAAATGCCAGGTATCGTTTCTTCATTTCCACTCCTAATGAAGCACAGCCAGCTTCTTGCACTGGTAGTGGGGAAGTGCCATCATGATTTGGCTTATGGTGCCTGAGCTTAGTAGAGATCCACTGGATATTATCTTGGGACATACTGCGAGGTAGAGCAACAGGCTGAAGACAACGGTCTAGATTCACCTCTCCACAAAAGGCAGGTGTCTGTCTAAATGTGTGCAAAAGTTATAGTCTGAAGCTTAGGTTTCACTGATCTCTATCTGACACAGTCTGCTCCTGGATCATAACAGAAGTCTGATTTCTGATGTTTGCTAGCAATTTCCAAGAGAATGTTCCAAACTGAACTGACATCGACTTGGACTGTCACATCAGCGTGGCATTGAAGTCGTGTCATTCTGGCCTAGTGCTGAAGATTGCTAACAAACACCCAAGCAGAAATGTTCTTCTGTCTTGAGAAGCATGGGTCCAGGCAAGGAGAATTTAAATATCATTGAAAGCAAGAGAAAATGCCGGGATGGTCTTTTCATCAGTGTCTACCTAGCTGTCAGTGGGAAGCCTTTCATCACATCTGTGATTTCATGTGAAATGCAGGTTTGATTGTAGTGAACGCCTGGTATGGGAAGTTTGTTAATGACAACAGCAGAAAGAATGAGAAGGTGAAAGTAATAGATGTGACTGTGCCCCTGCAGTGCTTGGTGAAAGACTCTAAACTCATCCTTACAGAGGCATCCAAGGTATGTAGCTGTTCTGTGAAAGCCCAGATTCAAGGGCTTGAATGTGTGGCTCAGATTGAACCATATGCTATCCTGACGGGATTTCCTCAGCGTGCTTGAAGCTAGTGAGCCTAGATAAATTTACAGAAGCCATTTATATACCAAGTGTTATGAACCTCTGGGAACTTCTGTTTCTCTGGGCATTTCCAGTGCCAAAGAAACAGTGTCTCTGTATTTGCAGCGTGAGACAGTGTGTGTTACAGACTCTCAACCCCCTGATTCACTCTTTTCTGCATTTAGAACTTGCCACTGTGGAGGTGATTCCTTAGCTTCTTGTCTCATCTCATTGACAACAAAACTCCTTTTTTTTTAACGACACCTCATTCTGGCACTAATAAGTTGTTTTGGTCAGCCAAAGAGCTGTGAAAGTCCATTCCCTGACGCTTAGTGTGTCTTCTCTGGTTCAAGGCTGGGCTGCCGGGTTTCTATGACCCCTGCGTGGGTGAGGAGAAGAGTTTGAAAGTGCTTTATCAGTTCCGAGGAGTTCTGCACCAAGTGATGTCAGCTGACAATGAGGCCCTTAGGATACCAAAGCAATGTAAGTAGCTTCTTCCTTCAGGAACCAGTAAAAGATTGCTTCAGCTCTGTGTGGCAAAGTGCACAGAACTGGGGTTCTGGGGTTCAGAACTGGGATTAGTTAAATGAACTGACCACGATATGCCTCTGGAGTATGACCTAAAAGAGCTCAGCAGCACTACTGCAGCTGTTTATACCATCTAACCTTATATATCTAACTGGAATTAGAAGCAGAGGCCTCCTACAGTTGCTGGTGTCCCTGCTGGGTGATTCACAGCATTACACTGCCCTTTGAGGACTGAACTAAATGTATGAAAGCAAGTTGGAGGCCTGAGCCAGAGTTCTTTCTCATCCCCGTTTATCTATCTGCCAAAACATTTCCCCTGCCAGATTAATTTTGTGAAACCGATATCTGCTAGTGACAAGTTTTACTGGTACCCCATAGGTCTGGGGAGTTGCCTAAAGGGCAACTTTACTCTAGACCAGCTCTCTGGCTCAATTTGAGAAGCCTATCCAAGTTACAAAGCTTCTGTAAGTACGTTGGAGGTGTATATGAATCGTGTTCAATTAGCAGCCAGAAATGTTCCTCTCTGTCCCTGGTACGGTGGTAAGTTCAAGCTAGGATGTGTCTTGTCCAACAGAAGTGGCGCGTACCCATTTATTGTTCTCATCCGACAGCTCACAGAATTGATGCAGATGGCTAATCTGATGAGAGTGTGCGTGTACGTTACGGTACTTGAGTCAACGGAAACTACAAAACCTTCCCCTGAACGCTGCAAGTTTGAACAGAGACATTTTTATTTTTACTATCCGTATAGCAGGTGGTGTCCTACCAGTTATGTTAGGAGACAAAATGAGAGAACCTGCTTCTACAGGTGGCTCCAAGGCAATACTTCTCTGAATTGTGGCTCAGTAACCAATAAAGCAACGTGACTCTGAATGTGCAGTGCTTTCTGCTGAGGTTGTGCGAGCGGGCACCGAGCACCACTCGTTGTGCAGCCAAGTCTTTCCTGCTGTGATTTGGCCACAGTCTGTTTGTGTGGTCTCGCGTATATCTCCTTGCACTGAGCAGGGAAGAAGACCTGTTGCTCTCACTTCTCCACGTACTTCCTGGGGTAGGTAACATACCTTTTTCTGCTCCTGAGGGGAAGTTAAGTTCTCCAGCCACCTCCTGGAAATTCCTTTTGTTGGAAAGAGAACAGAGGTTGTTTTTCATCTCAGATCTGTATTTGAAATGTGCTTGTGAAGAACAAGTATGTTCAGAATGAAGTTCTTTGCCTTTTGTACTAACGTGGACCTCTTCAGCATGAATCCATCCAGCTGCTCATTTCAAACACTGCTATTCCAAACAAGAACAGGGGGTGTAATAGTCTTATTAATTCTTCTGCCACCTAGAGCCATGTACTATCAAGGTTTTCAAGAAAAGAGGAAAGCAAGTGGGTGAGAAGGACAGCAATTAATTTCATTTGATTCTGATGCTGCAACTTCCCATCTAATTTATTTCTAGGAAAAAGAGGAACGTAGTTTATACAAGTAAAGCAGACCAAAGTAAGGAGAGATACCAAATGGATAGAGCTGAAAATGTAAAATTCATCTGCCCTTCCTAAAAAGCATCAGTTATGACATTTGATTAATCTTGCATAGAAGCCATGCCAGTGATTTACCAGCAAAAAGGGTAGTCCTGGTCTAGTGACACAGCAGATGGAAATAGCAGCCTAGTAGTATCTACTACACACTGTGTATGTCAACACTACCAAGGCTTTTTTATACAGAAAAGCAGTAATTGTGGCTGTTCCGCAGTCACAGTTTTGCTCTTTGTGAGTCCTAGAACAGCTTTCATTGCCTACATGTGAGAGACAGGGGGGGAAAAAAACCCCGTATCTTGGCAGTGCGTTGTTGCTCTTGACAACTACTACCATAAATCATTTCCTGACACAGTCCTGGCCCCTTTTTCTGTGCAACTGTGGTTCTCTCTGCTCAAGTCATGGTAACAGGAGAATTAGATTTCCAAAAGCACTTATTTGAGCCAGTCTGAAAGAGATGTTCCCCCTCTCTAAAAACTAAGTTCATACAATGAAGAGGTGTTCACTTGTTTTTATTAAAAGTTTTTATTAACCAAAACTCTTCAGTTGTGACCAGCTCCTGGTGCAGGATTCTTTCACTTACAACCAGTGTTCTGTTGATCTGAAATTAAATGTAAAATATGCAATAAATTATGTTCAGCTGAAAAGTAGCCCACATTCCCTTTGCAGCTGTAGGATGCTCTTGAAAATAAATGCCTGAAAAGCAAGGGTTGCAAGTTTTGTAAATGTAGCTGCACCCTCTGTCACATCCTGCTTATTGACTGCTGTTGATCATTTGCACGTGTAACTAATTGAACTGGGCAGACATCTCCACCAGAAATTCCTTTTTCATGTCTTGTCACTGCATGAAGTGTATGGTCAAGAGTGAGAGGCAGTCTGTAGTGACTAGGATATGCAAAATACTCCCAGGAGGAGTAATAAGAATTAAGTTTTGCATAAGCAAGTGCAAAATAGTGACAACACTTTTACTGCTAACTATGCTAAGAAGAATCTTAGCATAGCCCTGTGTCTAGCAGAACAATGACACTAAGGAGTGTTCTCATGAAAAAAGTTTGCACAATAAACTGTTCTCATTTCTGACAACTTCCCAAGATACAGTTTCTGCTGTCACAAAAGTATTTTCTTGCACAGTCTACATTAGAATGTAGAGAAATAGCGATGTGATTCTATAAACTGCTTCAGTACTTCAGGATGTCCCATGGCATTTCTACACTTGAAAAACACCATTTCTGACAGGCCAAGCACGTTGTTCCTACTCCAGTGGTTAAAACCTGGAATAGAGTAGCATCTTTGGTTGCAAACTTTTAAAATGCCATAGAAACATGAGGTGACACATCCATCTCTAATTGACCCCAAAAATGCTTAAAATACCTTACTGAGGATTCAGGAATACACGCTAGTCTTTTCAGACAGAGCCTTTAAACTGTAAATTCTTGAGGTGGAGATGATACGGGTTTAGGATTTACTTTTTAGAGTCTTCCCTTGTCTTCCTGTATGTGCTCTCGTCTGACAACCATGCCCCAGCATGGCTCAGCCCGCAAAAAGGCTACAAGGAGCCAGAGCTCCAGGCACCAGATCTGCTGTAAGAACCATCTCGACCACCTTCTGTGGAACTCAAACAGTGTGTTCATACCTCCAAGCCAGGGCTTAGAGTCAAGCAGGTGCTTTCCTCTTAGTCACAGCTGTGTTCTCATCAGAGAACTGACTCTGTTCTCCTGCTTTCCCCCTCTATGCTGTCTTCCTCCAGCACCTTGGAATTATCCATCTGCTTGCAAAGAAGTTTGTGCAAGGGACAGATAAACCTTAACTTTGTACTTTGAACATTGGAATTTGTGACTCGTTAAAGTAAAATCCCTCACAATTAATACTGACACGGACCTTGTCCCCTTCCCTGGCTAAACAGTCTAAAAAGTATATAGCTTGTTTTTTCCCGCCAGATCAGCCCACCAAGGATGCAGACTCTTGCTTTTGCCCTCCTCTCAAGTACTGTGACTGCCCTTCCCCACCCATGAGGCTGCTGCAGCAGGTTCTTCTCTGCAGCAGTTAAAGCCTGAGCTCCGTTTTTGCTTCCCTACAGTGACTGTAACTGTCAAGCTTTGCCGAATTGTGTCCACACGGTGGAGTCTGCTGCCCGTCCTGTCCACCTCCTCCCTTGGAGCCAGGTACTGGGTTGCTCTCTGCTGCTGAATACTTACTCCAGCCCACCAACGCCTCTCTTCCTGATTTTCTGTCAGTGCAGTTTTAAAGAGACTGTAAGAATAGCCCCACTTGAGAAACCACTGCTTTGAACACCACCCTTTCTGCTCTATGAGAAGCTGCCATTTTACAGCTACAATTCCTCTGGGACTTGTTTATGACTCTATATAATACAAAATGACAAATAGAAAATAGAAGCTGTAAGCAACCAGAGCTTAGCTTCTAATATGATCCCATGCCATTCCCAAAGAGTTGCACTATCCTTTAAGTTTGCCAGGGTGTTAAGGCTGCTGCTTTGAATGCCACTGGTTGGGTGGCAGTGCTTTCAGGGTCATGGCCTGTACAGGAGCTGAGGGGTGGCACCAAGGCACCAGCACCCCTTTGGTGATTTGGGGTCCTCAGTGCTGCCCTGCCATGGGGCAGGGGTGGGAGGGAAGGAGCTCTCCTTCAGCACAGCTGCCAGATGCTTTAAGGGGGGTTTGGCTTGGGCTTGGCTGAGCAGGCTAGTGTTTTGCAAGGCAGATGCAGCACAACCCAAGGTCTGTTTCTGAGGCTGCAGTGCCCACTCTTGCAGGGACCTGGCTCTTGGGCAAGTGGGACAGCCATGGGGTCACCATGGCCAGCAGTCTCACCTGGCATGATTTGCCTTGCTCCACACCCAGCCTGCCTTCAGGCACTCGCCTCCCCTGCCCAGACCACGCGCTGCCGACACCATAGGCATCGTGACCCAAGCCTGCTCGCACCAGCCTTCACGCCTTTCAGCAGGTCCCCATCAGCGAGCCCAGTGCAGCATCCCAGCTGCCTTTCAACATTCCAGGCTCCTGCAGCAGCAGGCATCGCCTGCCTGCCATCACTCCACCCCACGCTTGCCCCTGCACCAGCGATGGGGCTCCACAAGTTACCTTACTCACAGCAGAGGCTGGGCAAGGAACAACTGCTTCAAAGAGGCGAGAATACCTGTCAGCACATGAAAGATAGTTTGCAGCACTTCCTACTCATACCTGACTTTGTGTCTTTTTTGGGGAAGAGCACTTGAAGTGTCAAGTCTTGCTGCCACCTGGCACAACTGCTTTACACACCAGTAAACCATAACAGCAGACTCCTGAGTTCAGAATAAAATGAACTCATTGTTCACTTATTTCACATTTAAGAAAAAAAACAGGTTCATTAAAACAGTTTTAATGAAAAAATAAAGTTCTGAATTAAACTATAATTATACATGGCTGAAAGTGATGAACTAAAAGAATGGAGATGTTACTTTTTTTTTCCTCTCTGCTGATACTGTAACGTGCTGGACTTGTCAGACACCATCTATTGGGATAAATCTGAAAAGGTAACAAGAGTCAGTCTCATTGATTAGTATCAAACCTCTGCGAAAAATGGAGGCAGTTTGCCATTTCTCCCATAAAAGCTTCAGGAACGCATTCCACGGAGGTCCAGTTGAATTGCAGACATGCTGTAAACTGAGATACCAATTTTCAGAGCAGGTCCAGGCCCTACACAGCTTGCAACCAAGATCTTCCAAAGCCTTTCTGTTTGCAGAGTGAAATGGCAGCATTTGAGAACTTTGGTTATTTTTCTGGCTGCAAAGAACAGTCAGGCAGCCATCAGGGGCAAGTCTTTGGCAAACTCCTCAGTGGTTCCACATAGCTTCTGGAAGGCAGCATACCATGGTCATGGTCTTAAGATTTTGCAGAAGCTGGAGCTGGTTTTCAGAACCCAAAGTTAGTTGTTGCAGCTTGGTGGAACGGGATTTTTATAAAGAAGCAGGACTGAAGAACCATTGCACATCGTGCAGCTCTGTCATGCTGACACAGGCCAGCAGACTTTCATACCCACCGTGTCCCACGCAGCAGAGCCCCCGGGCACTGCAGTGCTGGACTGTCTGCCTGAGGTGTTGGCAGCCCCATGTCAGACATCTGAAGGAGGGTACCTGGCTCTGTGTACTGGAAAGACCTGTGGTCGTCACCAGGATGCATGTCCTGATGAGCCAGTACTCCAAGGCGGCAGTGGTCTAACGTGGTGTATCTGCAGGACTATTGTGGACACATTCTTACCAGTATGGCTAGTCTTGCTTCAGCCGCGGTGCCAGCCAGTGACTCCCCTTGCCTCACGGTCTCATCAGACAAAGCACACGTTATTCATCAGGCATAACTTCAGAGAAATACCTCGAAACATAAGCCAAATTTGTGAGAGACATACAGCTCGCTCTGCTTGGTCATCGAGGAACAACGCCGCCATCTCAGTGGCCTTGCGTATGAGCCTCGACTCCCTGTCACGTTTCTGAATGGATTTCCCTGGGGCTGAGCCCCAGGAAGTGCTGTGGAGGGACCGCAGCATTGACGGGGGCCTCGGCGCTCTCCTGTCTTCCCCCACGCCGAATGGATCTTCATTGCACTTCATCTTGCTAGCTGCATAGCCTGCATTTGCTTTTATCTGTATAATTTGCAACCAACAGGTTAAAGATTTCTTTTTTTGATCACAAATCCAGTCTCAAAAAACAAACAGTGAAAACAAAAGTTAACTCAGCTGTAGCACTCAGGTGGAAATGACCAAATCCCAAACCAGACCTGCCAGGTTCTAAGTTTACTACGGCCCCTTTTACAGTCCACGTTTGAATTCTGGGCTGAGAAAAGGGAAAGTCATCGTCCTCTTAAAACAGCACCTTAGAGTTTAACAAAGGGCCGGGAAATGGAGCAAACGGTATCCCCCCATACACAGATTTGAGCCGATCATGCAAAACAAAGTCACGAAAAATCACCGTAAGAAGAGGCCTTCTAGGAAGAAATCCGATGTCGTTAATCCCCAGCGCTGCCTGTCCAGAAAAAAGGCTGCTCTCTTCCTTGAAACGCGCCGGTCCCTCAGCGCAGGAAGAAGTCCTGTTTTCACTTCAACGCCAAATTACAGAACTCCTCTGCTGCTCGGGCCCGCTGAAGAGGAGGCAGATTGTGCAGAGGTCGGTATGCATTGACGCTCTCTCCTACGGAGCCTTAGAATATCTAAGATTGATATATACGGACAAATGGGCAGGTATAATATTACACTAAAATTAAAACACATGGCCATTTACTTTTCAGACTCTTCACACAGATTCCCTCCTCCTCCTCCTCCCTCTTTGGAGGAGGAGAAGTTTTCTAGCACAGAAGGTTTGCAGTTCCCGATGGGATGAGAAAACATACGTGGCAAAGGTATTCTACATTCCCCAGACATCACCCAATTCATAGCTGTAACCAGACAAAACCCCACCGAACCCAGAGAGCTGAGTCTGTCCCTTGAGCTAACAGGTCTCTAGCAGCAGTTTTGACCAGTCAGCCTCTTCCAGCCCCGGCTGCCCACAACTTGGCGATTCCTCGTCCCTGTTGGTGCAGGCTGGCCGGGCAGCCCTTCAGCCTGAGCAGCAGCAGTTCGGGGGAGCTCTCCCCGGCCTCCCAGCCGGCGTCCATAAGCTCGCCCGCCTGCCCAAGCAGCGCAGCAGCACGCGCCTCCCTCCCCTAGTCCAGAAAGCGCCTGCGCGAGCCCGTCCGGGAGCGGTTCGAACGCCGAATGTCAAACTTGGAGTCCCGGCACTTCTGGCATATGTAGACCTCTGGGACGTTCGACTTGCGGATTTTGGCGCAGGAGAGGTGGATCCAGGTGTGGCACTCATTACACTCGATCATTGGCCGCCCGGCAAAAGGCTTCATGCAGAAGCAAGTGACTAGGTCCCATGAGTCGTCATCTGCGAAGAGAAACGGCAAGCTATGTTTTTAACTGCCAACACCTCTCACCTGCACCAGGAATTTACTCTCCTTCTGCGCTAAATTAACTACCTGGGTTTCAAAGACAGGCATTTTGATGATTTTTCCAGGTCCTAAGAGGAACTAGTCTCTCTTGCACAGGAAGAGACTCTCAGCAATACAAGAGAGGTCGTAATCCAGGAGAGGAGAACCAGCTGCTTCTATAAAGTTGCAGCTTTTCACTAGGTTTATTGTGAAAGCAGCCAGCCAACACACCCCCCCCCACCCTCGCCTTCTCCCCTGTATTGGGTTTGTGTGACAAGGATTTGGTAGCAGGGAGGCTGCAGCAGTGGCTTCTGTGAGAAGTTGCAAGAAGCTTCCCCCGTGTCCAATAAAGCCAGTGCCAGCCAGCTCCAAGACAGACCTGCCGCTGGCCAAGGCCAAGCCCATCAGCAACGGCGGCAGCGCCTCTGTGATAACAGTTAAAAAGGGGAAAAAAAATGGCAACAGCAATTGCAGCTGGAGAGAGGAGTGAGAACATGTGAAAACAGCCCTGCAGACACCAAGGTCAGCACAGAAGGAGGGGCAGGAGGGGCTCCAGAGCAGAGGTTCCCCGGCAACCCTTGGGGAAGACCACAGTGAGGCCAGCTGTGCCCCTGCAGCCATGGAGCTCCATGGGGGAGCAGATCTCCACCTGCAGTCTGGAGAGGACCCCACGCCAGAGCAGGGAGATGCCTGAAGGAGGCCGTGACCTCATGGGCAGCCCACGCTGGAGCCGGCTCCGCACGGGGCCACAGGCCCTGCCAGGAGAGAAGCGCAGGCTGGAGCAGGTTTGCTGGCAGGACTTGTCACTCGGCGGGGGCCCAGGCTGGAGCAGCCTGTTCCTGAAGGACGGCACCCATGGAGGGACCCAGGCTGGAGCAGTTCATGAAGAACTGCACCTCATGGGAAGGACCCGTGTTGGAGAAGCTCATGGAGAACTGTCTCCCATGGGAGGGCCCCCAAGCTGGAGCAGGGGAAGAATGTAAGGAGTCCTCTCCCTGAGGAGGAAGGAGCGGCAGAGACCATGTGTGATGAACTGACCACAGCCCCCATTCCCCATCCCCCTGCGCCACTCAGGGGGAAGGAGGGAAAGAAATGGGGAGTGAAGTTGTACTCGGGAAGAAGGGAAGGGTGGGGGAAGGTGTTTTAGTTTTACTTCTCATTACCCTACTCTGATTGTGATTGACAATAAATTAAATTAATTCCCCAAGTCAAGTCTCTTTTGTCCATTATGGTAATTGCTGAATGATATCTCCCTCTCTTTATCTTGACCTACAAGCTTCTCATTATATTTTCTCTCCCCTGTCCAGCTGAGAAGGGGAGTGACAGAGCAGCTTTAGTGGGCACCTGGCATCTGGCCAAGGTCAACCCACCACACACCTGAAAACCCAGCCACTACTTAATTCTGCCCAGGCAGCACACCTTTGCATTATCCTCATGCTACAGGCACCAAAGAGATGAGGAACAGCACCACTGCTTCCACCTGGCTACTCCTCTTTCAACAGCCAGGCCACCTACCTGAATCCACCATGATGTCCTCATCGTCACCGGTGCCATCCTCATCGCGAAAGACGACCTGCTTGCCCTGCCGAATGACCGTTCGTTTGCCCACGCTCTGGATCTCCACCGTCTGCTCAGCCGTCACGGCAGGGTAGGAGACGCTGGAAGGCGTGTCAGAGTCCCACACCGAGCAGTGCTCGGTCGCAGACTGCGGGTCGCCCTCGGACGAGGGGCTCATCGGTGTCTCTACATAAGAGTCCTCTGCCTCCAGCTCCAGCAGCTTCTCCTCGTAGTCCTCCTCTGCAGACACCTCCGTTTCCCTCCTCTTCAGCTTTTTCTTCTTCCTGATCTTATCAATTTGCTTTCGCTCTGGCAGGAAGTTGCCGGGCTTTGCCCGCTGGAACAGGGAACCGTACGGTTTTGCTCGCTTGAGCTGGCTAAAGTTCTTTCTGTTCTTGGCGGGCAGGGAAACGGAAGAGGGGATGTCATTGAACCGCGGATCCCAGCTATCGCTGTCAATTGTGCCTCCGGTGCTGTTGGGAGGGCTGGGGCTGTTCCTCAGTGGCGTTTCCTGGAAGACGTCGACAAAGCGGATAAAAGCATAAATCGGGAGCCGACTCGCGCGTGGCACTGCGCCCCTTCCCTGAGGCGCTGCCTCGCGCATCCGATCTCGCCCAAGTTCCCGCTCCCTGAAGGCGGTGGCTCGGTGCCGCCCAGGCCCCGGGGAGGCTGGGGAGCGATGCCAGGATCCGTAAGTCCTCCGGCCCACCCAAGAAGTGGCCCCGTCCCACCACGGCAAGCCCCCCCCCCGCCGCTGTAGTTCCCCCTTTTGTTTCAAGAATCCGGCGCGGAGGCGCAACCTCCCCGCAGCGCCTGGCTCTACGGAAAGCCCCGCAGACGCTGCGGCCCAGGAGCCGCTGCGGCCGGGGCCCGCGGAGGCCGCCTGGGCCGGCCCGGCGCCGCTGCTGCTCACCGCCCCTCACCTCCTGCGGGTAGGGGATATAGCCGGCGTAGGCCAGGACGAAGGTGCAGAACTTGTTGAAGTCTTCCACGGTCCGGTGCCGCCGGGAGGCGGGGGAGAAGTCCTACGGGGAAAGGGGAGGAGGTCAGCGGCGGGGACGGGCCCGGCCGGGCGGGGGGAGGCGCCACCGCCGCCGCCGCTCCCTGCAGCCGGGCCCCGCCCGCCGCCGCTCCCCGCACCGCCCCACCCCCACCCCCCGCGGCGGCGGTAGCCGGGCAGCGCCGCCGCCCCCCACCCCCCGCACCCCCGGTCTCGGTACCGGGCCCTCAGGCGGGCCGCCCACCGCGGCGGGACACGCCGGGCGTGCCGCCGCCATTCCTCGCCCCGGGACTCGGCGCTCGGGCGGCACAAGATGGCCCCGGCCCCGCGGCGCGGCGGCGGCGGGGAGCGGGCACCGGCGGCGCGGCGAGCCGGGCCGGGCCGGGCGGCGGGAGACCCCCCACCCCACGGGGCCCCGGCTCACCTCCGGGGCGAACGGAGAAGCGCAGGAGTCGGAGTCCATGTCCCGGCGCGGGAGGCGTAGGGGGGGGCCGGGGTAGCAGCAGCAGCGGCAACCGGGCAGCACCGACACCCGCGAACCGCTCGGTACCGGCGGGAGGCGGTGAAGGGGCGGCCGCCCGCGCGTGGGCTGTTGGGAACGGTAGTCCGCCCTCGCGAGGTCTGCTGGGAGTTGTAGTTCGTCCCCGCGGGGGCCGCCGGGAGTCGTAGTTCGGGAGTGTGCGGGGGTGGCCGCGGGGGCCGCCGGGAGCGGAGCGGCGGGCATGCGTGGGGACGGCCGCGGGGGCCGCTGGGAGCAACAGTCTAGGCACGGCGGCTGGAGGGCGGGGCCGGGCCGGGCCGAGGCGGCGGCGGGGAGCGGAGCGGTGAGGTGAGCCCCGGGGGCGCAGCGGGGCGACCGGTTACCGGGGCGGCGGTAACTGCTGCAGAGTCGCAATAGGCCTTGGGGGGGGTGGCCCTCAGTTTACCGCGGCGCAAGCCCGGTCGGTGACGACAGGGATAGGCAGGGGCGGGCGGGGTTGGCTGCCTCTCGCCGACTCGTGAGCCTCGGCCCTGGAGATCCGCTGAAAGCCGCCCTCCCGCCTCGCCCGGCGCCTTCCCGACAGTGTCCGAGCGCTCGGCGCTCCGCGCGGCCACAGTTGCTTCCGCCCTCGTCTCCCCGCTCGGTCGCCCGGCTGCAGTCTCGCTCCGTTCCGCTGCGGTCTCCGGGCTCTCCTGCGCCTGCTCTGGCACTCGCGCCCCTCCCTGCGCCCACCCCCGGCCGTTGTTCCCGGTGCCCGGCCTGCGGCGGCCCCGTGTGGCAACGTTCGTGTGAGCGGCGCAAACCGGGCCTGGTTGCCTGCCGTTCCTCTCCGGCCCGTTGTAACCGTCGCGGCTGCAGGGCGATGGCGGGCGCCTGGCTGCGGTGCTTGGCACGAAGCAGACCCCGGAGAGGGAGCTGAAGCACCAGCCTTGGTTTTAGGGGCCTGCTCCCCAGCGCCTTTAAACTGCGCTCTGCCACCGCCATGCTCCGGCTCTCCAACAGTCAGCACAGTCTGTTTTCTACGTGGAGGAATCCTGTTTCATTCCCATACGTGCTCTGCTGATCATTACGCGGGTCGCATAGGACCATTGCAACAAAAACGGCTGAAAACGGCACGAGTTTAGCAAAGAAGAGTATTTTATTCCTACAGTATTTATTTGACAGGAAGTGATTAGCGGGCTGGCTGTGTGTGAGCAGGGACAGAGAAGCCTGGCAGGACACCAGCCATAACACTTTTGGCCAAAACGCTGCAGGTCTCCAGCTTCACATAGCTGAGCCTCGCCTTTGATAACAGCTGGCACCATGGGGCCAGGGGGGTTGGAGAGAGTCCCTCCTGGGAACACCCCCCTCAGCACCTCCCTTATGAGGAAGACCCCACTGTCCTCCTCAAATAGCAGCAGGGGCTACTCCCGCTGGGCACTCCACCCAAGAGGCGCCCAGGGGCTTAGGCGCAACATTACAAAGCTATCAGGTTTACAAAGCTCTGCCCAGCTCTTGTGAGGCTGCCTTAATCCTGGGAAACTTCAACACGGGCTTCTTAAAAATGTAATTAGACTAAGCAGGGAAGGCTGCTGGCAGCACCAGCACATTATGCAACTGCTGCTCCCCCGTGACGGGAGAAGGAGGATGTTTTTGAGGGCTGTTTAGTTTATCCCACTTCCCAGCCAGAGGACGTTTTCCCCTCAGCTAACACTACTTTTCTTTCCTTCCCCCCCCCCCCCCCCGCCCCATTCTCTCTGTCCTGCCAAGCTGCTCTTGGGGTTGAATCCTGAGGGGGTCCATGCAGGGCGTGACACAGCGTGTGCTCTCCCACAGGCACAGCATGGCGGCCAGCACAGGCAGCAGTGGCGGTGGGACAGCGGCGACGACGGCAACAGGGGAGCCAGCGCATGCGGTGTCCCTGCTGCGGGGTCTGAGTGCGCTGCGAGCGGAGCGAAGCCTGCTGGATGTGACGGTGGTGGCAGGTGGCCGGGAGTTTGGAGCGCACCGTGCCGTCCTGGCTGCTGCTTCTGGCTACTTCCGCGCCATGTTTGGCGGGGCGCTGCGGGAGGCGCGGGCCGAGCGGGTGCGGCTGCACGGCGTGGAGCCCGAGTGTCTGGCACGCCTCCTCGACTTTGCCTACACAGGCAGGGTGGGCGGGCTGGGCCCCGACATCGCCGAGCGCCTGCTGCGCGCCGCCGACCTGCTGCAGTTCCCTGCTGTCAAGGAGGCCTGTGGCGCCTGGCTGGCGCGCCAGCTGGAGCCTGCCAACGCCCTGGACATGCAGGACTTCGCCGAGGCCTTCGCCTGCCCGGCTCTGGCAGCTGCTGCCCACCGCTTCGTCCTGCGGCACGTGGGTGAGCTGGGCGCCCAGCTGGAGCGTCTGCCGCTGCCACGCCTCCTCTCCTACCTGCGGGACGACGGGCTCTGCGTGCCCAAGGAGGAGGCCGCCTTCCAGCTGGCGCTGCGCTGGGTGCGCGCTGACCCTGCCGCCCGCGCCCCACTGCTGCCCCAGCTCCTGGCTCATGTCCGCCTGCCCTTCGTGCGCCGCTTCTACCTGCTGGCCCATGTGGAGGGCGAGCCACTGGTGGCCCGCTGCCCGCCCTGCCTGCGCCTCCTGCGTGAGGCCCGTGACTTCCAGGCTGCCCGCCTCGACCGCCACGACCGGGGGCCATGTGCCCGCATGCGCCCCCGACCCTCCACTGGCCTTGCTGAGATCCTCGTCCTCGTTGGCGGCTGCGACCGTGACTGTGATGAGCTTGTCACCGTCGACTGCTACAACCCACGCACCGGCCACTGGCGCTACCTGGCTGAGTTCCCCGAACACCTTGGCGGGGGCTACAGCGTCGCCGCGCTGGGCAACGACATCTACGTCACTGGTAAGGTGTGCAGGGCACGAAAGTACCAGTGTTGAGATTTCTGTTGAAAACATGTGCGTTCTAGCAGTGAGACTTGGCTTTTCTCGGGATAGCAGAGCGTCTGGAACTCTGCTCAGGCTCAGTATGACTGCAGCCTGAAGATGGGCATAGGGACTCCTGGAGTTGGTGCTGGATTTAGCAGCTGGTCTCAACCCGGGAAGTATTTTGTCATGACTAATGCTCCTGAGCACGTGGGCAGAAGTCAGAAATCTTGCACCGGTAGAGCTTTCTAACCCCTCACTCCAGGGGATAAGAGTGACTGGAGAGGGTTTTGAATTTCTGGCTGCGAAGAAAGTATTTGGGTTAAGAGCCCCGAGAATCACAGGCCAGGCGCGTGCTTGAGGCAGAGGCGTGTCAGAAAGCCTCGGGTTCCTCAGCCAGCCAATGCCTATGAGTCATAGTACCTTCCCCAGTACAAACCCTGCCTCCTCACAGTCCACTGGGGCCATAATTACTTCTGCCAAGGTGACATGGACGTGTAAATTTGGCTGTTAATCTGCATGTAGTTGCCTCCTTTGAACTACATCCCCGTAGCTGGAGCGGCAGCCCTGTGGCGGCCATGACAAACCAAGGCCTGAGAAACCAGGTGCTGCAGAACAGCTTGCTCTGGGTGGACAGGACACACTGACAAAGTTTTGAAGAGCAGGTCAAACGCAGGTGAAGAGAAGACTGTTCCTTCTCTAGTCACAAGCAGAAACCAAGGCTCAGCTTTAAGGGCAGAGTTGTAAAAACGATGGGGTACCACACAGCTCGTTTGTATGGACACCTTTACATCCCATGAGAGCTTTGCAGAGCAATCCCAGGCGGGTCTGGGGGCACCGATACTGCCAAGAGCCCCCTGCTTCGGCAAGGCTACTGCTGGTGGGGATCTTTGGTCGTTCCACTCTGTCAGCGTTGTAGCATGGGCAGCAGGGAGAGTTGGAAGGTTTCCGTGCTGTCAGTGGTAATGCTGCCTTGGCAGCCAGGTGCTGGTGAGTGTTAGGGAGCAGCTTCTGGGTAGCGACGGAGCGCGGGTGGCAAAATGGGGAAGAAAACAGTTATTTGGAAGGATGGAGGTAGTCAAACCTGGGAGACTCGTTTTGAGTCATGGCTCAGTACAGACTACAAACAGCATGGGAGGAATCCTTCCTGGCTCACTGGGAAAGAAACCATGCAAAACTTCTGTTAAAATCCTCACCATGCACACTACTTTGGTCCCCTGGTACCAAAATATTTTCGTAACATACGGCCCTGGGAAGCAAAAAGTGCATGTGGGTATTAAGGTGTAGCTGCAAGACATAACAAAGATCCCAGTCTCGAGCCAAGCCCTCTCCTCCATCACCCCGTTACACTTCCCTTTGCAAAACCGCACGTTGAAATGTGGCGTGCTGTGCCGCAGGGGGATCGGACGGATCGAGGCTGTACGACTGTGTCTGGAGGTATAATTCCAGCGTGAACGAGTGGACGGAGGTGTCGCCCATGCTGAAAGCCAGAGAATACCACAGCTCCACGGTCCTGGATGGGCTGCTGTACGTGATCGCCTCCGACAGCACGGAGCGTTACGACCACTCAGTGGACAGCTGGGAGGCTCTGCAGCCCATGCTGTACCCTATGGACAACTGCTCCACCACCTCGTGCCGCGGCAAGCTGTTCGCCATCGGCTCCCTGGCCGGCAAAGAGTCCATGGTTATGCAGTGCTACGACCCCGACAGTGACCTCTGGTCCCTCGTGAACTGCGGGCACCTGCCTCCCTGGTCCTTCGCCCCAAAGACCGTCACTCTCAACGGCCTCATGTACTTCATAAGGTGAGTAGTGGGAGCAATAACCTCCCTCCCCACGTCCCTGCTGTACAAGCCCCGTGTTTCCCCAGGAAGGTGTGCAGATTTTGGGGGTGGTTGTAGGAGAGCACTGTGTCGGGAAAGCACGGCAGTGCTTCCTCTGATGGTGCAGGCGGGTCTGTAAACCGCCACACCGCTTCCCTTTACTTCTGTTGTAGCTAGGACCTCAAAGAACTATGCTTAAAATTGTGTAAACATGTCTGAATCTAAACCCATGGGATGGGGAATGGCCAGGTATAAATCTGGCTGAAGTCAGCAGCACTGCTTTGGAAATGGACTTCTCAGTTTGCTTGGCTTCTGGTTCAACCCCCCCTTGTTGCTATAAATAAGTGAGTAAGCTCCAAGAAAACGTTAAACTGTAGCGCAGGAGAGGACATCTTCCATCTCAGCAGAGATAAGAGGACTCAAGATGAAATGATTGGTCACTATTTTTAAGCGCCTTTCCAAATTGGGACTTAATTACCCGTCTGAAGTTGTCCTGGTGGCGCAAATACTTCGGTTATCCACTTAATTAAAAATAAACTGAAAGGCATGCTTGTGCTGAAGCATTTCATCTTGTTGTGTTGACTTTGAGCAAACATAGACTTCTCTGATGGCGTCCAGACACTTTTCTTTTTTTAATCTCCTCTTGGCTTTGCATAAAGCAGCAACTTCCACCCAAGATTTTATTTGATTCATTTGGGTTCAGCTGAGTGTCTGGGTTCCTGGCAGTTGTTTGTAGGTAGCAGTTTGAGTCACTTGGTTTTCAGTAAATGCTGGCAGGGGTGTCTCGGCTGTTTGGCTACTTGTCACAAGCCGATTCTATAGGTTTTCCTTTCTATCCATTTTAAAATACTGATGATTGACACTTCAAGATTTCTGATCACTTATGCATCTGCAGGAGTTAATGAGGAGGTTGTCAGAATCAGGTTTTTCTTGCCTCATTTCACGTGCTGCATGTGGGCTGCTGCTCTGTGTAAAGTTGCAAGATAATCTTTGGAGGACAGAGGAATAGGGTACAAATAAAAGTCGCAACCTCATTTTTTGATTAGTTTTAAATAGCTCAGACTGAAGCTTCTGACTGATGATCTCCACTAGTGGGACTACTTTTATAATTATAAGTATGGCACAGCAGCGAGGCTTAGGTCTTCAGCTGCGCCCTTCTTAGAGCTAACCCTGAGATCGGAGAGGAGGTCCTGGCCTGACTGTCACCAGTGACTGGAACTGCATGGTGAGAGCTTTGCCCCTCATTTCCCTTCCAGTCCGTCAGCGTTTTCAGCTTCATACTTGGAAGTATTCGACTCGCCTGCTGCCATTCGTTATGGGAGGCATTGTGAACAGCAGCAGTTCTGCCAGGTACAAACGGCTCGGCTGCAGCATTTAGCTCCCAAGCGCTGCATCCCAAGGCAGGTACCAGCTCTTGGTTCTGAGCAGTTCTGAGGAAGAAAGGTTGGTCTTAGTGCAGCTCTGTGGGGCTTGGAGCACTCACTTACGTGTGCCTATGTTAAAGATGTTTCATTCAGGTGAATATCAGTTCAGTTCCAGGTACATCACAAAAGCAACTCAAACTAAATAAACTGGTTTTAACATGCATATAGTATTGGGTGCCTTAGGAGCGCTTGTCCAGGGTGTGACCAGAAAGTCCCAGGGCACACGCCTCAGCTTCACTGCGGGCTTAGCAGACAGGTTTCTGATGTAATGGTTTGCTAAACAGATGCTGCTGTTGTAGGTGAGATTTCATGTTTATTTTCACTCCCTCCCCTGCTCAGATTCACGGCAGCAATCGCTAGTGATACCTTGTTGCCCCCACGATGCATGGCAACGCACCATGTCACGATGGATTTAAAGACAATAAAATATTCCTTGCAGCCTTTTGAATCT
Source organism: Phaethon aethereus (assembly GCF_964289735.1). Taxonomy (NCBI): domain Eukaryota; kingdom Metazoa; phylum Chordata; class Aves; order Phaethontiformes; family Phaethontidae; genus Phaethon; species Phaethon aethereus. The sequence goes on along the minus strand of NC_138597.1, from coordinate 9,217,410 downwards.
GTCTGTAACAGGACTGCCTTGGAGTGACCAACAGCACTCCTCCAGCTGCCCTGACCTTGTCCTCTTCGCATTCTTGTGTCAGCGGCACGCGTTTCTGCACCGCAAACGTCCCTCACCTGTCGCTGTCGCCCTCCTGTCTCGCGAGTGGAGCGGGTGAGAGAAGCCTTGGGGGATTATGCTGCCCCTGCCAGCTCTTCTCTCGCAGTCCTCCAGCCCATCTAAATTTGGTGTTGGCAAAAAACTCAAGCGGTAGGGATGCCATTGCTTTGAAGTGCGTGGAGGTTTAAGCCTCTCCAGAACAGCAGTAATCTTTCTTCCAGACCCTGCAGCACTTGGCACCAGAGCCCTATCGGTCTGTGAAATGCAGAATTGCAGAAAGCTACTCTGTGAACACACCTACCCTAGATGCAGGCATAAAAAAAAGACTAGATTTGAGAAGGCCCCCGGCATTGCGCAGCGATTTCCGACCCAGCAGTGGTGTAGCCAGGCGCTGGGCTCTGAGTGGGGCTCACGGTCCAGAGCAGCTCACCCCACCCTCTTGGGTGGAGCGACCACCTTAGGGAGGTGAAAAACAGTGCATGCCGTCAGCTCGCTCCGTCTCCCATCACCATGTCTGCCTTCCCTCCTAAGCAGTGTCCTAAAACTCGCGTGCACCAGAAAGCACAGAGCACGTTGCTTTGCCTGTAGAGACGCTCAGGATGGGCATTCGGGCTCTTTGGATGTCGGTTGCTGGCGTGGAGAACAGAAGAAGCGCTCCTGCACTGACATGTGGTACATGTGCAATGTCTGTGCCAGCCTGCTTCATGGGCAGGGGTGCCGCAGAGAGGTTCAGGTGTTTTCTGGGGTGAACATCACCTCTGGCACACAAGAAGGCCGTGCTGGAGGCTGGGGTCTGCATCAGGACCTGCTCCTTCGTACAGGAACCCTTTGGTCCCCAATACATGTAGCAGGACTGGAGCGGAAGTGCTCACAGCAGCATGTCAGGCTGTTGAACTGGGGGCTTCACAAGGCAGGAGGTTTTTCAAACGCAGAAGAGAAATTTGTGTTATCTCATCTCCCACAGGGATGACTCGGCTGAAGTGGATGTTTACAATCCAGCAAAGAACGAGTGGGATAAAATCCCTGCCATGCTTCAGGTAGGATGCTTACCAACACACTGGATGCTTCTCAGTGTTAAAAATGAGCTTAATTTACCTTTGGAAAACCAGGTGCTCTTTAGACTGTAACCCCTTGCACATGGAGTGCCTTTAAGAGTATCACAGTCACCTGGAAGCAAAAACTTGGACTGTGATTGCGTAGCCAGGTGTTCAGCCCAGCACGTGAGAGCTGGGCAGAGCTAGAAAACTCTGTCTCCTCCCGGTGCCTGGGCAGCGCTGGTTCAGAGCCAGTGTCAGCAGCTGGTGGGCCCTGCGTCCCATCCAAGCGAGCAGTTGCAGGACAGCACCCAGCACCTTTATCATCCGCCTAGTTGTGCTAAACCCTCCTTTCTAATTGCTGTGTATCTTTATTTTTAAACTGTAGGTTCATGTTGGGGGGAGCGTGGCCGTGCTTGGCGGCAAGCTCTATGTCTCTGGTGGCTACGATAACACGTTCGAACTCTCGGATGTCCTGGAAGCCTACGACCCTGAGACACGAGCGTGGAGTGTGGTGGGCCAACTCCCTGAGCCCATCTTCTGGCATGGCAGCGTCAGCATATTCCGGCAGTTCATGCCAGAAACCACACAGGAGGATGACGGCATCACACTGGACAACACCATCAACTTGAACAGGCAGCGCCAAAACCTTCACAACCAGAACCTTAACGAGCTTCGTTAGCAGGGGAAGGAGTTGTCCCCCTGGCTCAGCGAGAGTTCGTTATCCAGAACCAGTGTTGCTTTGGGAGAAGGCAGAGGCAAACTGGTGCTTGGAAACAGAAACGTACTGATCACAGAGGGAGTGAAAACTGAGTGTTTGACGTGCTGTGGCAGAAGCGCAGACAGCGAGGCCTCCGCTGCGGCAGCCCTCGGCCCTTCTCTGGGGCGAGAGAAGGTGCTGCACTGCCCGCAGAGGAGACCCAGGGGGTGAACTCTGAGGAAAGCTATTGCGTTGAACATCACCGCAGCATCGCAGCTTACAGCTTTTGATCAGACGCCTTTCACTGGGAGCTCCTTCACCCCACAACGCTTCATTTGCCACCAAACTCCTTTCTTCAGTGTCTTCCTTGGGAGGGGTCTGTCTGGTAGGACGGTGCTCTGTAGGCCCACCTCTGTTCTGTGCCTCAGAGGAAGACAAGACTTCCTCCGCACGGCCCCCTCTGCGTGGTTAGAAGGGGGAAAGGCCTTCCCACGAGAGCTGGAGGTCTGTTAGGGGTGAGAGGTTAATATGAGAAGATGGCCCTTCCTGCCCTGTCACCATGTCCTCAGTTCCCTCGCCTTAAGAAGGAACAGACATCCTGTAGCAGGGATCTCACTGAGGCTGGCTTGTGAAGCTTCACCTTTCCCTTTGTCTGAACTTTGGTTCTTCCTGATTTTGACGTTTTGGGGTTTTTTTTTAAGTTGCAGCATTTAAACTTTTGCAGGTATTTGTTTTCCAACCCTTCCTAGAAAAGCACCTTTTCCATCTAAGAAGAAACACCTTTATTTATCTTTTGGTCGCATTCTCACAGCTAGATTGTTTTTGTTTCAGATCACCTAGACTGTGCCCTCCTTTAAGGGGATGGGGAGAAGCGAGTACCCCTCTTAGCCAGCCTGGGGAGTGACTCCTGGGGCTGGCTGCTGCTGCTGTTCTCCCTTCCCAGTGCGACAGGGCTTGTCAGTCGCGGGGCTGAACTAGGCAGAAAAAGCCGCTGCTTGTGGCAGGGGCTGTTTGCTGCCAATTGACCCATGCCGAGCTCTCGGCCGGCACGCTGGGTTGGACATAGGCCCCGTGCAGCATGGGCAATTTTTAGTTTCTTCACCGTTTTAAAGGAGCTAAGTTGGCATTGTACTATTTTAGAAAAAAAACAGAAACTGCCCGGCAAAGGCAAGCGCAGTCTCCTCAAGAGATTCCCCGCAGGCTTGCTCAGTTGCTGGTGGTGTTTAGAGACCTTGATGCAGAATTGGTTTCAGATGCATTGCCTTGTGTGAAGGAACCCACCAGACCTCCGGAGGGGTCTCGTGCCCGTTGCGCCTCCAGTTTGCAGGAGCACTCAGGAGGTGTAGGAGTTAGCCAGAGTGTTGCGGATTGAAAGGTAGTTATTTTAGGGTTGGTTTTTTTTCTTCTTTTTGTTTGGGGTTTGCTGGTTTTTTTGGCCTGTGTAAGATTTGCCTTTATACTTGCCCAAGTGACCTAGCTGTAGTTCGGGCTGTATTTCCTCTGTCTACCCTAGCTGAAGAGGAGCTGCGTGCAGTTTGCTCATGGAATGTTTCCTGAAGAAGCGAACAGATAAAACCATGGTACGGCTCACCCGAAAACAAGCAGCGTGCCTTCGGGAAAACTGTACAGTGCAACAATGGCTGAAGCGTTGGCTGGATGTGTTCGCTTTTTCCATCTTTTGTTCTTAACCAACAGGAAAAAAATTTTAATTTAAACTTAATTCAGAGATGGGAAGCCCATATAATTGATTGCCTTCTGGCCTGCCCTTGAAACCTGGTAGTGTCAGGGCCCCATCTCCACAACATCGGCGGCTTCACAGCTTTAAAAGAATCTCTTTTGCCTTGAATGCTATTTTGTACACCGCTCCTCAGCTGCGGGACTTGGGAAAGCTGTCTATGGCGTCTGGGCTGTTCTCCAAGTCTGGAACTTTGACAGTGCCTTGAAACAGCGTGCGCCGGCGGAGGGGCCTCACCCGGCCATGGCAGCCTCTTGGTTTAAAACCCTCCATGGCGCTGCCACGGGCCCCCCTTGGACGGAGGAACTGGGTGGGGGGATGCGTGGGGACCCGCCATTCGGGGTGGCTCCTTCGTTTCTGGGAGTAAAGGCTGTGCCAAGCCACGAGGCCAAAGCAGCCCATCCCCACGGTGCCGTGTCATGCCCGGGGAGAGACAGCGCGCACCGCGCAGCTGAACTTGCGTTGCAGACTGAAGTATTTACGCCGAACTATAAATAGTACGCACACTCTGTCTCATGCTGTAGTGCTCGCTGCTGGACCTGCCACCCCCAAATTCCCCAACTGGCTGGAGAGTTATGGATCTGTATTTATTTTTTGTAAAATTCATTGTGTCCGGATCTTTGAGTACAGTTTAAATACCATCCTTTGAAACAAAGGCATTTTACATTTACAGATAATGTATTTTTATTCTCATCGTTTGTTTTTAGATTTACTTGCAGCAGTCAAGTTAAATAAAACACGTTACGTAAACCTCTCTGTCATCTCCGAGGGGAAGATTACTGGAGTAAGTTTTTACTGCGACATTTCTCATTTTAGGCCCGAGGGACGTTTAAACCGGAGACTTTCTGCTGCCTTTGGTGAGTAAAAGAGGGAAAGGGGAGAGAGCGGGGCTGTGATTTTGGGGTGTGTGGGTGCACTCAGTGATCTCCCCTCAGCCTGGGAATACTCGGGAAACGCTTCTCAATGTCACAGCAACGCTGGATCGTGCCATTTCAGACAAATGTAAATCCCTGCACCTAAAATACGGAGCTTAAAGCATTGTCCAGCTCCTTGAGATACGGTGTTTCAAGTCACAGCTAGATTCTCTCAATGGTGAGAAGACATGGGCCATGCCCCATCTCTGACGGGGTAAAGAAACAGCACTTAGCAGAAGCTTGAAAAAACAAAGTGGAAATAAGGCACAGATTTAACGGGGGAGACAATCCTTTCCGCAAGCATTTAGGGAAAGGGGCAGAGCCACGCTCCACTGGGGAAGGCAAGCTTTAACCGTGAGCTTTCAAAGGCAGAACTGCCGGCGCCTGGGGGAAGCACTGGGAGAAAGGGGAGACGAGCACCAGCCGTCCCTCCGGCTGCAAACGGGAGCTTGTTAAAAAGCAATGCAGAGTATTACACAGTCACATCCCGCCTCGTACAGCATACGTACATTTATTTAAGTAGCCATTCTGAGTAGCTTCGTGTCTGTTTCTTCATTTGAGACCCAATTATAATGTCATTTCCCTGCAACCCGGGCTGCGTGCTTTACGGGGAAGGAGGGGAGGGGGCAGATGCACAACTCAGAACAAGCGCGGCAGAGAGCGGCTCCAGCCTAACACTTTATTGTGTTTTGGTAGGAAGGGTGCGTGCCGGCGGCCGCACTATGTTTCACAGTCTTCAGGGATCGTTGTTGTTAAAATCAGCGACTGCTCAATCACATCCGCTGTAGAGAAGTTCTCGTTTGAGCAAAGTCTCTGCACGGGGATCTCCTCAGGCAGGGAGCTGCGGGACAGGGACTCCACGATCACCTCGGCCGAGCCCACCTCCAGCTCCGGGGGTGGCTGGAGTGCCACCACCATGGCTTTCTCGTCCTCGATGATCAGGTTCCGCAGCTTCCGCTGCCGGGGGTTGTAGTTCTCCACCCGGTCGTGAATCTCCATGTGGCGCCTCAGATGAGCCTGCCAAAGGAAGAGGCATGAGGAGGGGCCCAGTGAGGGACGGCTGCCCTGGCATGGTGCACTCCGCAGGGGTGCCCAGAGCTGGGGAAGGCCTCACCTGCCGCGTGAACTTGTAGCCGCACTCGGTGCACTCGAACTTCCGCACGCCCTTGTGCCGGCGGACGTGGACGCGCAGCTGTTCAACAGCTGCGAAGGGAAGCAAGAGCCCACTGGCACCACGTTGTACATGCTCGCAGCGATGCCCACCCACGGCCCCAGAAAGGAGGGTGGTTTCTAAGGAGCCATGCGAAAGCTGGACACCCCGGCTGTTACCTTTGAACGTCTTTCCGCAGATCTGGCAGAAATGGGGCCTCCCCTCCTGGTGCCGGCTGGCGATGTGCCTCAGCAGAGGCCCCTTCTCGGTGAAGCGCTGATCACAGAACTCGCAGCTGAAGGGGCGCTCCCCGGTGTGGGTCCGGTTGTGCTTGTCCAGGCTCGCTGCCGAGAGGGGGAGAGCTGCAGGTCAGCGGTGCGGCACGTGCCCCCCATTCCAGGGCTCAGGTACATGGCACGCTGCAGCAAAGACCGCGCGTGCACGTTGTGGTTGGTCTGTGCCAGGCAGGCCAAGAAGCGGTACAAGCAGCAGCCTGCTGGTCCAGGCCGACCTTTACTGGGGAAAAGTCATCAATTTCTGCCTGCTTTGTGCTGCCAGGGTAACGGAGATAAGGGGGACGTGCCCTCCCAGCATTAGCACGCGCTCACAGGAACATGGCTTTGCTTCCTGGAGGTCCTGCATACCAGAGCACAGTGCTCTGTGCTACCAGCCACGTGCCTGGGGGGTACCTTGTGTCCTGAAGGTCTTGCCACAGAGGTGGCACTGGAACGGCTTCTCACCGGTGTGCGTGCGCAGGTGCATGTTGAGGTTGGCTTTCTGTGTGAAGGCGTGGTGGCAGAACTCACAAACGTAGGGCCGCTCGTTCCTGTGGGCAGGGGAAATGCTACCTTCACCTCTGCTTTTGCCAGCTTCCGCCCCTCAGGTTAGCTGTCACTGCTCGCCCAAAGTTCTTGTCACTAAATCCTGCTTCAGCTTGTCTCAAACTAAAGCATTTTAGAGGCCCACAAATGCTGTTCTGCAGCCATGGGCTCCCGAGATGGAGCCTCCCACCCCTTGGGCATTATAACCAGCCCAGGAAACAGAACACTAAGGACGAGTGCGGTGAGCTGCCGCACGCTTTCCACTTCAAGAACACAGATTAACCGAGCTGATGAGCTTCGGTCGATGCCTGTACTGCTATAGCCGTGCACTCGGACCAAGTGCCGACAGCACGTGCTGCCTTTGGAGGAGAGAAAAGCAGAATGCCAGCTGGCCCATTGCCAGCCTCTGGCAGAAGTATCAGCCCAGCACCTCCAGGGAAGGGGGTACTTGCTGCCCTCCAGCCAGCTCCACTCCCCAGTACTGCCCAGCCAGGCCCTTGGGGGAGGAGGCGCAGCCAGGAGACCCAGCACAACAGATGGGAGGACACAGGTCACGTCATACCTGTGTTTGGCCTTGATGTGCATCTGCAGGCCGTTGCGACTCGATGCCCTGTGCCCACACTCCTCGCAGACAAACAGCTTCTCTCCCCGGTGCTTGAAGGCCTCATGCAGGCGCAGCTCTGTCCGAGACAGAAAGCACTTGGAGCAGGTCGAGCACTGCAAGGCCACAGGAGAGCGCAGGGTTAGGCAGCTCGCCCAGGTGCGGATCGCAGCGTATGCCCACAACCGACCCGCTCGCCACCCAGGACCCGTCCCTCCGCCTGCTGCTGCTGCTCTGGGGCCCTCCCTGCGGCCGCCTGCTGCGGCACCCCCTGCCCCAAGGCACCTAGTGGGATGCGACAGCCCGACAAATGCAAAACACTGGTTGGTGCTCGGGTTTATTGGCCAAAAAACTCTGTTTCCAGCAGCGCTGTAGCTCCCTGCCTCACTAAACAGAGCCAACAGGACGATGGGCACCATTCTCTAGGCCAGGCCTGAGCGCAGGATAATTCCCTCTCAAAAGCCACCCACCCACTTCCCTTACCGCGTGGGGCTTTGGTGCGCCGTGCAGCTTTATCATGTGGCTCTGCAGGTCCTTCTTCTGCATGAACTGCTGGGCACAGGAGGAACACTGGAAGACAGGAGAGGAGGGTCAGCTTCCAGCCGCCCTCCAAACAGCGATTTCAGAATGAGAGGACCAGCAGGGCGCCAGCACAATAGGCAGGGGAGCACCGCTCTGACGCAGAACACAAATTCCTGGTAAGGCCACAGAAAGCGCCTGTCTTCAGTACCTCCCCGGAGCACGTTTCAGCTCAGAGATGGGGAATGACCCACAGTGGGCTGCTGCAGGCCAGGGAAGGGAGCCGGTGCGCTTGGCTCCCCGACCACCTGGGCCCGGCTGCCCCGAAACAGAAAGGCTCGCCCCCTCCTCCTCCCATGCCAGTGTCCAGCAGGCATTCATCAGGACACTGAAGGCAGGCACTGCTGACCTTATACGGCATCTCCCCGGTGTGTGACACCATGTGCAGCCGCAGCTCCATGCGCCTCTTGAACACCTCCTGGCAGACTGAACACGTGAAAACCTGCAAGAGACGGGGGAGGCATCAGCTCCCGCAAAACCAAGAGTCCAACACGAATCCCACAGCTCAGACCAGCGCTTGGCACTTGGGCGCTGGGATGTGGTTATGACAGGTTTAACCCGCGCCCGTAGCAATCTCAATCTTTTACGGTACAAGGAATATCCTCATGCGCTTGAAAAAACAGAAAAAAACAGAGTTGTCTGGTAAATCAGACAAAAGCTGCTGCCATCTTCATGGGCGGTGGACTTGGGGGGCATCCTGGCTGCAGTATGTGTGCCACGCAGCGGTGATGAGCGGTTTTTGTTTGGTAGCCGAGTGTGACGTGGACTGCAGCTGGAAAAAGGCTCTAATTCCTATCCTGCAAAACGGCACCCGCTTTGCAGACCACCGGTGGCAGCTTCCCAGGTGTACCTGCTCGGATCGGTTCATGCAGTTTCTGGCTTCGTGTTCCACGAGATTCTCTTTTCTAAAATAACATTTGCCGCATTTGGAACATTCAAATGGCTTTTCTCCAGTGTGTTTCCTAGGGGGAATACAAACAGAGAGCATCCGTCACTGCCCGTCCGACAGCAGAGATGCACGAACAGGCCTGGCGAGGACAGCGGGAAGGAACTGGGAAGGGAGAAGGACCAGGCAGCTTTTACACACACCCCACCCCAGTGCCAACATTCACAGCTGTCCAAAAGCCGCCTTTTAAGCCAGCTTTGCCATTGAGCTGTTGGCACCCACCACGCTCCATGAAACCTCAATTTTCTAGGGCTAAGGTTCACCCCTCGCAGACAACCGAAGCTGGAACTCTCTGCAGGCACCTGTTTCATTCTATGTAATCCATCCCGAGGCTCCTGGCTGTGCCCGACCACGCTGATGTCACTACCCGTAGCCCAGGCTCGTCCCCCCCCAGCCCGTGCTGATTTCAAAAGCCCGGAAGGACGATTTGCCACCGCCCACCTGCAGCCCGCATATTCCCCCAAAAAAGCCCCTCAATGCCACCACTGTTTTGAGCCAGGCTGCTCCAACACCCGAAAGCAGCAGCCCAGGACAGTTGTTGCAGCTCTCAGAAGCGTTTCACATGTATGGTCCCCCACCCCCGGCTCAAAGCCACCCAGCCCTGGGTGGCAGAGGGGACCTCCTTTTCCGTCTTGGGGGATGTAGAGGCGTGGAGGCCAATGAGCAGGGCTGTTCGCCCACCCCGGTGGACGAGCAGGCGGGAAGGGGTGGCGCGAGTCCCTACGCGCGAGCGCAAGGGGAAGGAAAAGTCAGAGTGTTTACCTGTTGTGCACTTTAAGGTAATATTTGCTGAGGAAGGTTTTATGACATGTGGGGCACTCAACCGGCACCGCTGTACCTTTTCTGCTCCCCGGCGTCCCCGCCACCCCCACGCCGCCGGGCGCCTTCCCCGCGGGGCGGTTCTTTTTGCTCCGCAGGGCCTTTTTCTCGGGAAGGGACTCGGCGTCGCTGTCCCCCCGCCCGCCGTCGCCCGCCGCCGCCGCCTCCGGGGCAGGGGGGGTGGCCTGCGGGCGAACAGGCGGCCGTCACCGCGCCGGGCCCGCAGACACCCCCTCCCCGCCCCCCTTCTCCCTCCGCCCCGTCCCCCCAACGCACCGCCTGGCCGCCGGGCTGCGGGAGCGCCGGGGCCGCCACGCCCGCCTCCCCCGGGCGGCTCAGGGCGGCGGCGGCGGCGCGGCGGGGCCGCTGGCGGGGGGCGGCGGGGCGGAAGGCGCGGCAGAGCGCCACGGCGTCGGGCACGCCGAGCTGCTCGGCGGCGGCCAGCAGGCGGGCGCGGTTGTGGGCGGTGAGCGCCAGGCGGCCGGTGTAGAAGAAGTCGAGGAGCAGCTGGAAGGTGTCGGCGAGGCCCTCGGGCAGCGCCACCGGCCCGCCGGGGCCACGGGCGCGGAAGAAGCGGGAGCAGCTGGCCAGCACCGGCCAGTGGGCGCGGAACTCCCGCCCGCCCACGCCCAGCGTCGCGTCGCAGAACTGCCCCGCCGCGCGCTGCCGGTTCAGCTCCCGCAGGACGCGGACGCTGTGCGCTGCCGCCGCCGCCATGGCCGCGCCGCTACCGGACCCCCCGCGCCGCCGCCATATTGGCACCGCCGGATGTGTCGTAGGGGCGCGCCGGATGTGACGTGGGGGCGCCGCAGCGGAGGTGAGGAGGTGGCCCGGGCCCCCGCGGCTCAGGCGGAGGCCAGGCGCCGCGTATAGCGCTGGATCGCCTCCTGGAAGTGCTCGGGCGTGTTGAGGCGCGGCCGCAGCAGGATGACGAAGGCCTTCGGGAGGAAGTAGCCGCCCAGCAGGCCGCCGAGCGTGCAGAGGGCACCGAGCACCCGCGCCGCCGCCTCCTCCCGGCCGCGGAAGGCGCCCTGCGTGCAGAGAACGGCGGCAGAGCCGGCGAGGTGCAGGAGCAGGCTGCAGGTGAGGCACTTGGCCTCATTGTAGCTGGCGGGCAGGTCCTTGCCCGCGTAGCTGAGGGCGAAGCAGCCGGCGCTGAGCAGCACGGTGTAGGCGGCGGCGGCGGTCCTGCTGGCCGCCGCGCTCGGGGCGCACTCCAGCACCACCCGCTCGGCCGACGCGTCGTAGGCCCTGCGCGGCGCCGAGGGGCTGGCGGCCTCCGCGGCCAGGCACAGCACCGCCTGGGCCGCTGTGCTGGCGGCAATGAAGAGCAGCGGGCCCCTGCGCTGCAGCCAGGCGTCGTAGAGGGCCGGCCAGCGCACGTTCAGCTTGAAGATGCAGATGAGCTGGAAGGAGCGAGTTGCCACGCACGAGAGGAAGACGGTGAAGCTGATGGCAAAAAGGGGGAGCCGCAGCAGGCACGCATGCCGGGTGGGCTCCCCGAAGTAGCAGAAGATGCTGCTGCAGGCGCAGGCTAGAGCGCCCAGCATGAGGAAGCACATCTTCCCACCTGCAGACTTGACCACTGGCGTGGAGGCATTCATCATGAAGAGTATGGCCAGCCCTGCCATGAGCAGCATGAGGAGGATGGTGGGGGTCAGCAGCGCCCAGGAGATGGGCTCAAACCAGGACAGAAACTCAATGGTGCGGTTGAAGCAAGCTTCGCTTCTCGCCGGGGCCCACTCGTCTATCCCGCAGGGCTGGCAGCTGTAGAGGTCTACAGAGGACATGAGCCCAGGTGGTGACAGAGGTACCTCGTGCACCACAGACCCTGGTAAGAGATCTGCCGTGGTGGAGCACCCTGCCCTTGCAGCCCCCCGGGCTTCTGCAAGAGCTGCCCACACCCCATGTCCTGCTCTTTCCCCTTGGGCGCTTTGAAGCCTTGAGGAGCAGAGTCCCCCAAAAGTCCCCACAGTGGACTTCCCAAAAGTCCGTTGCATGGGTTGAGAGTCACGAGGTCCACAGGAATTCAGCAGGGTGAGCTGAGGCTCAGGGGCATGTGGGCTGTGGCTGGGAAGGGGCTTGTGTGTCCAGCAGTAACCTGAGGAGGCTCTGCAGCAGCCCCCATTCCACAGGCTGGGGTATGGGACAAGTACTGCTTTGGGGCTCCCTGCTCCCATTGGTACCCAGAGCTGGCCATTTCTGCCCCGCTCAGCCCAAGCGCTGGCCAAGGCTGCCGAGTAGCCAGCTGCTAGCAAGGGGTTTGTCATTGTGGCTGGTGGCTCTGGGACAGGAGATTCCTGCCACCTGTCCCAGGGAGGGGACATTTCCATATGCCAGCTGCTGGTGACCATGTCGTGTGGAAGCCCCGAGTGCCATCTGGCAACCACCGGGCCAAATTTCCCTCCCGGCTGATGCAGTACAGGAAGCAGCTGTCAGGCCGGACGTCCCTTGTCCCCTGGCTATCGGAGAAGGAGATAGCACAGGCAGAGCCCCGCTGGCTGCTTGGGCCCACCTGTGGGCAGCGCTCCCCGGAAAGTGCAGGGCATGGGCTTTGCATACCAATGAGTAAGCAAATGGGGGAGTCAGACCGACTGTGTTCAGGTGAGCTCAGAGGTTTTTACTCATCACAGGGAGGAAGAAAGAGCAGGAGGGAAGAGGCTGTGGGAACAGCGAGACAGAAGCAAGGAACTGACAGGAGGAGGAGGCGGTAGGGTGTGGGCAGGGGAGCTAAGCGATAAGGAAGGCAAGGGAGCCACCCCCCAGGGCATACTGACCTGATCTGTTGAGGAAGGTTCCTGAGGGACAGGCCACGCAACTGAAGCAGCATCTGTGGTGGCTCCGCTGTAGCCGCTTCTCCCCCGGTTGACAGGCCTTGGAGCACACCGAGGTGGGAGCCTGTTGGGAGCGCAGTGAGGGTCAGTCCGGCGAGCAGGGCAGACAGCAGGACACCTCGCTGAGCGCCTGGCCCGGGCCTGGCAGCATTTGGGCAGCTTGCTGCCAGCTTTTAGGACAGACCCTGGGCAGGAGCCAAGAGCTCACCACACTGTGGGTGTTACAGAGGTGGTGGGAAAATAAGACTGTTTAAAGGTAGAAGTGGGAGCCTTTTCGGTTCATGTGGCTGGCTTGTTTTTTGGAAGGATGAAAGCTGCTACTCAGAATGTGGATCACCATCCCCCCCCCCGCTCCGTCTGCCCTCATTTTTGCCCTGCTGTGGGGAAATACCCCAGAACTGGTGGTGTTGGGGGTGTAGCTGGTTTGGCAGCAAGCAATAAATAAGTTCTGGGTGCAGAACAGTACCTGTGGATCTTTTGTGTGCCACACAATTTTGCCCTGGTCAATGCTCAGCCTGTCGGGGTTCACACTGAAAGTTCCTATCAAGTCAAAAGCCCAGCTCGGGCCGCTCCAGTTCCACATGATGATGTCATAGCCTTTACAAATGTCCCCATTGGCATCAAAAGAGATGTGGCTCTTGTACAGGGTGAAGTTTACTTGCTTGATTTTTTGTAGAAGCTGTAAAACAGAAGAGTAAGAGAAGAGCCCTTCCCAATGATGAGACTCCCACTGAGGAGTGCCTTGTCTCGGGAGGGTGATGTGCGGGAGGGCCTCTTTTCTGTTCTGGCTCCTCTTTCCAACCACCCAACAGCTAGTGTGTGCCCAGCCAGAGAACATCCTTTCCAGGTTTCTGTGAGGGGCTAACAGTGGAGGAACAGGCTAACAGTGGAGGAACAGCAGTGATCTAGGGAGGAGCTCTGGGTCTAGGTCCAGGTTGCTTTGACTGTGATGGGCGGCTGAAGCCTATGAGGCTCTTCAGCTGGGACATGAGCCTTTCAGAGGGCCAGAAAACCCCTGGACATGAGAGGAAAATCCTTCCCTGTGAGGAGGGATCCTCATGGATCCTTTTCCACAAGGGGGAGGATCCTTCCTCGTGTTGTTCTTACCTGCCAGGGATAGACTGTGCCTTTGCTGCACACCCCCGAGGCGCAGCCCAGCAGGTCATGGAGGCCGTGAGCCACAGCATACACGGCTGAGTACACGCTGAAGGAGGCTCGAGCGTCATACATGTCAGGGGCAGTTGTGAGCGAGCAGCAGCCAGCGCAGCACTGGGTGCTCCCTCCAATTCTCCCTCCTGCCTCCATGCTGCCCGCACATTCAGCCACAGCACTTTCCTCTGCTGTCTTCCAAGAATCAAAGCGTTCCAGCATCGTGGACTCTGTCTTCTCAACCGACATCCCAATCACCGAGCCAATACTCTGGATGCCAGGCACCTGCCAGATTGCTTGGGCTAATGACCAATCTTCGGAGCCCACCCACACCATGCCTGTGACATTCCTCTGGACCACCACCTCAAAGAAAGGGCGTGCGCTTTCGCTGTCAGAGAATACAACAGTGACGTTGACCCTGACATCCGTGAGGATTCTGACCAGGTTGTGGAGCTCCGGGCTGCTGGCATCCTTGTTGACAGGGATGATGCCTCGGTAGGCAACGCACACATCGCTTGCGGTCAGCAGCTTGTAGAGGGCATCCAAGCTGTCCCTGCCGTAGGCGTTGTCGCTGCCCAGCAGCGTGACCCAAGTCCACCCAAACTGCTGCAGCAGCAGGAAGATGGCCTTCACTTGCTGCCTGTCGCTGGGAATGGTGCGCAGGAACGAGGGGTAGAACCGCTTCAGGCTCAGCATCTCCAAGGAGGCTTCATAGCTAATCTGCAAAGGGAGCCAGGAGAAAGGAGGTTGCACTCCCCCAGGTGGTGGCACCCTAAGGGCTTACGGCACAGGCAGCCCATCTCCTTGAAGAGACCTGGCGCTGGGCAGGCAGCGGACCCAGAGCCAAATGTGCTGCCATGAGAGAAACCTCTGAAAGACAGTGAGCCAGCCACGATTCCTGCCTGCAAGCTGACCATGCCTGGGAAGAAACGCAGCACTGCAAAGGGGCTGTGTTTCCGGCTCAGCCTGGCTCCTTAGCTCCAAGCCCATCCTCCCTCAAACCGTTACTCCTCAGGGTTCCTTTTCTTCATCTGCCAGGGGAGCCACGCTTACCTGTGGTACGAGGAAGACGCCAAGGACAGCTGCTGTGGTAAGGGCCAGCTGGGTGCTGTCAGGTCCAATGATGGCCACCGCCTCGGGCTCGTAGCGGTGGAAGGTGGGGAGCACCTCGACCTCCCGCCCGCCTTTCCGGGTGAGGGCATGCAGTGTGGCATGGAGATTGGCAGGCTCCGACCAGGTGTCGTGGATGTCGTAGCCCAAGGTGACATTGGGGAGGAGGGTGCTGGAGTTGTTTATCTCCTCCACGGCGAAGCGCATGGCCTGGGACAGGCAGTAGCCATGGCTTTTGAAGGCGGCGGCACTGTGCGGATGCAAAAGCAGTTTTCAGGGAGGAAAAAATGCATGGGGCGGGGGGGGGGGGGGACACACGGGACGGAATGGCGCGGGGCGAGGGGACTCACTCGTCGCAGGCGTCTACCAGCGGCCGGGCGGCGGTCCGCGGTGCCCGGACGCGCAGCTGGAAGAGGCCGGCCAGCCGGTACTCGCCGCGGCGGGTGCAGGGGGCAGCGGTGGCCGCGCAGAGGCAGAGCAGGGCGGGCAGCAGCATGGCGGGGCGGCGCCGGCCGCGGGCGGCGCCTCTTAACGGGGCGGGCGGTGCTCGGCCGAGGGGCGGCCCCGGAGGAGGCGGAGGGAGGCTGAGGCGGAGGGAGGCTGAGGCGGCCATGCCCGCGCGGCGCGGCCCGCCGGCCCGCCGCCCTCGCCGGGCCCCGGCCCGCGGGGGCCGGGCGGAGGCGGCCTGGCGGGAGTTCGCCGCCTCCTTCGCCCGTGCCGGCACGGTGCCTCCGGCCGAGGCGGGCCTGGCGGCCGTGGAGGCGGCGGAGGGCGCCGCCGTCGTGCTCCTGGCGCCGCGGCAGGTGAGCGGCGACCGGCCCCGCCGCCCCCTCCTTGCCCGCCGCCGCCTCACCGCACTCTCCCCCCGCAGGCGCTGACCTTCACAGGTAAGTGTCGCCTGCGCTGCCTCTACGGCGCCGTCCGCCTCCTGGGCTTCGGCGTCGCTTCGCACCAGCCGGGGCTGCCGGTCTTCTCGCCAGCCACCCACTGCGCGCTCACCCTGGAGGCGCTGCCCGCCGACCGCCCGCCCGCCGCCGACCTCCGGCAGCTCCGCGCCGCTGCCCGCGCCGCCATGCGGGCGCACAGCGTCCGCCGCCGTGAGTGCCAGCCGGGGGGGGAAGCGGGAGGCGGCCATTTTGCGTGCGGTGCGGGGTGGCCGCCATTTTGCGTGCGTGCGGGGAGGTAGCCATTTTGTGTGCGGCGCGGTGCGGGGCGTCCGCCATTTTGCGTGCGGTGCTGCCACCGCTCTTTAGCACGGGCTGAGGGCAGCGCTCTCTTCCCCCCCGCCCCGTTGCAGAGGCGCGGGTGAAGGTGATGGCACAGTTCTCGCCGGACTGCGCTGTGGTGCTGCTGGAGCACCTGGACACGCCGGTGACACGGTTCCTGCTGAGCCACCCGCCACTGTCTCGGCTCTTCGAGCCCCAGGTGAGACTCAAGAGGGCGTCATGATGCCCACTCCGCCCTGGGTGCTGCTGGCATGGATGCCGCACCTTCCCCAAAACAGGCTTCATGCAGAGCAAGAGGCACCCGCCCCGCTTAGCATGCCTGTCGGTGTCCAGCAACGCAGCTGCAAGGTGTTAGGCACACCTCTCTAAGCATTTTTGCCTCTTCCCTAGAAAAAGGAAGAATCCAGCTTCACACCGGAAGATGCGGTTCTGGCATCTGTTGGCATCGTGAAGTGTAGCCCTGACTGCGGGCTGCTGGTGTCAGAGAGCATGCTCCTGGCTCTAGAGGAGCTGATCCAAGCATGCTGTGGTGAGTGGCATGCGCTTGATGAGATATGGGACTGTAGTAGCCTGAAGAAAGGAAAGTCATGAGGTTTTTTGTGAGTTAAAAGTTAGGGAGAGCGTTCCCTGTAACAGGCACTGATTTAGTGTCCTGTTTTTCTCCTAAATAGCGCATCACCTCGAGTGGGTTTGTGCCTCTGCTGCCAGACAGGCAGCTCCCTGCTGTAAAGGCGCTTCCCAGTCTGACACCAAAACTCTCATTTTGCTCTCTTTTGTAGCAGGTAGCAAAAAACACCCGGTTACCGTTACTTACCCAGCAGCATCTAAAATACCCTGAGAAATTTGAGTTTTTATAGGCTGGCTGTTAGTGCTAGGGTTGCTTCTCACTTCGGGAGCCTTACTCCTTTTACACCGGTACACTTAACCTGCTTCTCTTTAATGTGGGGGCAGGTTTCCCGTATAATTAAAATCTATCCTGGTCAGATCACAGAGTCTAATTTATTTTTTTAACAAATTGATGTAAACAGGGCACATCAGAATAACTGATAGCATTGGTCCATTTCAGAGTATTTTTGTTTTTCTAGCGGAAGATGAAGGCGTCCCGGTGGTTCTGGTGTGTGGCCCAAAAAACACTGGGAAATCAACATTTAATAGATACCTAATTAATCTGTTACTGAATCGGTGAGTCTTTTCATGTTCTGCAAGTTTTTAAGTACTATATGGGATTTAAGAGAAAGAAAAAGCCTTGCTGCCAAGGTTCTCAGAAAATCTGTTAAAACTGGAAGCTGGGTATCTTCTAAAAACAAACAAAAATTCAAAAAAATAGGCATTCTTGGCATGGGTTCCTTTCAGAAAAGTTGCCTACCGAAACATTTATACTGAAATACTACTAAATTGCTGTCTTGGAGTGTGTGAACTAATGACTCTGAGCAGTTAGGGTTCAGTAAGGAACTGAGAGTTATAACACTTTAAAAAACGTAGTAAGTTATAATTCGTTAGTGTCTTTGAAGATTCTTGGCAGAGCAAGATGTGGAAGCTTATTCTCCTAACCACTGCATGCTTAAAATAAAGATCGTAAAGTTTATGAATCTCAAATGGCTGGTCAGTTAACGTGGGAGAGGTGGAACACTGCTTGGTACCACCTCTGATTATTGTTCTAGCGACTTCCCTTAAAGCTGGGTGGGTATGGAGCTATGGTAATACAATATTGAACTGTAGGTGGTCCTTTTACGTTCTCGCTTAATAGCCCCTCGAGGGAAGGAGAGAGAGACAAGTGGTGGTTTGATTGCGTTCGAGAATTTAATTTTGACAACCTGAAACAAAATCAGATTGTGCTTCTGATGTGTTCCAGGTTGTGTCCCACTTCTTTTTTTTCTTTTAGTGGACGCTAATATACGGGCTTCTTTCACTGCAGCCTTCCCTCGGTTGAATATATGGAATGTGACATAGGTCAAACTGAATTTACGCCGCCTGGATGCGTGTCTTTAAGTAATGTAACAGAGCCAATTCTTGGTACGTGTTTTGCCATTTTCTGCAGTTGCCGGAAACCTCTTTCATGTCCAGAAGGCGCTTTCTGAGCAGAGGCTGTGCTTTAGGGGAAGTTGCCACATCTGTCGAAGGTGCATATAGAAAATGAAACAAAGGCTATGAAAGTGTTCTTGCTGGGGGTGTCTAAGCTCCATGTGAAAATCTCCCTAAGTAACACAGAGCTGTTCTCCCTGCTTGTTTTTTCTGTTTTGAAGAGAGGAGAAGATGGTTGTTTATAAGGTGGTGGAACAGGCTGTGGCATGCCAAAGTGGATTTTCAGCCTTTCAGATTTGAAATGTCTCTTTGGGAAACCTTTCCCAGTTTGTGGTATCCATAGGTAAAACTAGCTTAAATACAAAGTGGATCCACATAGTTCGGGGGCTGTTGTTATGAGCATAAAAAAACTAGAGCCACAGAAATTGCTGGTATTTGTGGTCTTGTGGATTTGGGTTGCTGTCTAAAAAGGATATGGGCAGACTGGTTTACTCTTTGGATAGCCTGTCATGGAACACTGTTGTGTGTTCCACCACACCACCTAAAAGCCCAAACGAACAAAACTCCTGGCATGGAGTCTTGCAAGTGACAGAAAAGTTTCCCCAGGGGTGCAGGCTGTGTACAAGAAGGACTGTTAGCATGTGAAAAGAGGACAGATTATTTCAGAAGTGTTTGCATGTAGGTGCTACAGGGATGAGAGTTTTTTGATTTGACTTACGCTAGAGGTTTGCCGCTTCCTTTTTCAGGTCCACCATTCACGCATCAACAAACGCCACATAAGATGGTGTATTATGGACAGACGAGTTGTGAGCAGGACACAGAAAGATACCTTGATGTCGTGAAGTATGTGTTCAGCTCCTACAAGAAGGAAGTGCCTTTAGTCATCAACACCATGGGCTGGGTGAAAGGTAAACAGCATAAATCTGTTCTCCAGGTGGTGTGGGAGGAAGGTACTAATTGTAGCAGTACACCACCGTGCTTTCTAGAGAGTGCAGAAAATACAGTTTACCCCCCTTGAGCTTGTACTGGTCTTCCCTAACAGCGTTCCAACCTGTTTACGTAGTGGCAGCAATCGTGTTTTCTCTGCTCCCTAAAGGTGAGGGGTTGCTGCTTCTCATTGATATCATTCGGCTGTTGTCGCCCAGTCACATTGTCCAGATGGATGTGTACGACTGGAAGGCCATGGCTCCGCTCACCCCCGAGTGCGTTCATCTCACTCCTGGCCTGTACACTAAAGGCAAACCACCAGCCAAATGCAAGCAGATGGGTACGAGTGGAGCGGAGAACTGGAAGCCCTCTGAAGGGGAGGGAGATGCAGCGGCTCCTGAGTATAAGTTGCTGTATGTCCATCCAGAATTCCCTCGAGCAGGGGTTGCAGGTGAAGCGTAAGTAGAAATTTCAGTGCTGCATGGTGGTTAGTGAGGTTAACAAAATCATGTGTAGTCCTGACAGTAACGGCTCTTGCCTTGCTTTGGCCTTGAGAGCTCTGTTAGATTGGTCGAAGCTTATTAGTGTACTTATTAGGGGGGTTATGTTTGGGTGTGGTTTGGGGCTTCCAAGTATCTTGTTTGGGGTGCTGTTTGTGTAGGGTTGGTCTTTTGGGTTGGGCGGGAGGGGTTTATTCCTTTGTACCCTACTCCCAAGGACCACTGTCAGTTACTTACTTTTACACCAGGCATGACTTCCACTTGAAATCATTGAATATCCTGACTCCTTTTTTTTTTTTTCCCCTCTAATTGGTGGGTTCCTTACCCATTTCTTAAAACCCCGTTATTTCTTAATTTCTCTGTTACGTTGAGCATCTCTGAAACGTTTATTTTCCTGGACCTTGGGTCTTTTGTGCTGATTTTAAGTGCCCTTTTTGACTCTGCCTTTACTAATGAGCTATTTAAGAAAACAAATGTATTGCTCTGTCTCATGACTGACTGGCTGAAAGGTGTGTGGACATCAGGTTTGGAGAAGGGAGCTATTATCTAATAACAAACTTTGTTTACCAAAAAAATCCACCCCCACCTCAAAAAAAGAACTCCAAAACAACCACCACCCTTGTTAATTAGTGCTTTTTAAAGTGGAAACAATGCCCTAAATCCTGTGTTCCCTTAGAGGTAATAAAAACATAGCTCTAAATTTTCTTCAGCAGTCGAAGTTTTAAAAACTTAACTCCTGTGGAATAGCAGCTAATACTGCATGGCATGCTTGGGACTGCCTGGGGTATCTGGTGGGAATCACTGTGGGAGGGTGTGCTGCCTTTCCGTCACTTGTTGCGGTTATTTTTCCAGGCGAGTACATAGCGGCATCTTGCGTGACATGTCCATACTGGGTTACCTGGGTCAGCTGCAGTCCCCAGACATAGGGGCGGTGCTTCCGCTCCACAGTCTTGTGCCATACCAGGTAAATGAACGTTTTTGAAAGGCTTGGAGGTGTTGCAGGAAGCCTGGCTCATAGTAATTGACAGTTCTGCTTGTACTGCAAATGTTTTTCAGGAGAGGGGAAAATGCTCTGTAACCCGCAAAAAGATAATGACTTTATTCAGTGTATCTAGAAGTGAGGTTTTTGTCAAGATGTCAGCGTGGCCTGTGTTTGCTGTGTGTTCGGTTGTTAGTGTTGAAACTGTTGTGTTCGCCACTGAGACAACGCCTGTCTGTAGGTGTGGGCTGGGAGCTTTCAGGTTTTGTGTGCTTGGCATTATCTTGCCTCTGAACTTGAACAAAGTTGATGTTGAGCCGATGAACAGTTTTTCTTCTGTTTTTTACCCCCTCAGGTACCTTTCAGTGCTGTTGCGCTCAAGGTTATTCACACTGATGTTGCCCCTACCAACATAATGTATGCCGTGAACGCCAGCTGGGTTGGGCTCTGCAGGATACCAGATGAAATCAGATGCCAAACCGACGGACCAGTCTTGCTGACACAGACACCGGTCTGTGATTGCCTTGGCTTTGGTGAGCAAGCCTGGGAAACCTGGAGCTGTGGTCTCTCCTGTCATGTTTTGACAGATAGGTTGCAGAGTGGTGGGATCACCTACTCTTTCAAAAACAACTGAAAAAGTGGGATGAGGTTAAAGAATAATCATGTATTCTCTTCTGTTAGAAGCTGGCCCTCCAGTCCTTCGGTTTTCGTTAACTTGTGGTAACAACTATGGGGAATGTCATTGAGTGGCGCTTTCTGTAGCTTGCTTCTCTCACTGTTCGTAACTTGACAATTTACTTCCTTTCTCGATTCACATTCTGAAAAGCAGATTCTGCGTGGCTTATGCAAAATTCCTGTAGCTGTCTGTTGGTTTCCTTCTGTGGCTTGCTTTAATATTACAGTTCTGACTTGGAGTTTGATATGGAGCTCGATATGGAGCTCCTTGAGTTCCTGTAGGAATGTACCAGTGAAAAAGGACAGGCAGTTTGGGAAGTTAGCTGTTTGTCAGTACATTGAGATACTGGAAGAGTGGGATGCAGCAGGGCAGGTTTTTCTCGAGATGTGTCTCACATCCCTCTCCTGGTTCTAGAAGAGCCATTTATTCAGAGAGCTTCAGCTGCATCTGGTTATACGATCTGGTGGAGTTAACTGAACTCTGTGTGTGGTTTGTTGGGGTTTTTTTTTTCAGGAATTGTCCGGGGGGTTGAGATGGAGAAGAAGCTTTACCATGTTCTGACACCGGTGCCTCCAGAGAACCTGAGACTAGTGAATTGTCTGCTCCTTGGAAATATTGCTATCCCAAACTGTGTTCTTGTGGGCCAGGTAGGAGCTGCACGGGAAGAGGGTGGAGGCTGGCTGAGCTCAGGCTGGCTGGCACATACCCTATTCTCTTATTTCTGAGGCTTATGCGTGCCCAGAGATGTCTGGGCAATAGCAGATGGTTATATCTCTGGGAAATTGTCCTTAACGCATAGAAACAAGGGAGAGGAGAACGTTCTTCTCGTGTTTCAGATACCAGCACAAGGGTTTGTTTGGTGATAGTTTGCTCCACCAGTCAGCTCTGTCAGTCTGTAGGGGAAAGTGTTTCCTGTTGTGTTGAAGATATGAATCCTTAAATTGTTTCTGGTTTTGTTTTTCCCTTTCCAGCAAGGAGTTGAGGGAGAGATCCCCTATGTGACATCTGATTATAACTACAGCATCTTGGGGTCTGGGAAGCTGAAAAAGAAGAAACATTTCAAGAGGAGGGAGTACGCGTTCGAGTGTGATTATGCGTAAAGCCTTGGGGACCACGGGATTTGTGTTGTACGGAGACTGGCGAGAGCCAGGTGTGGTCACAGAAGCCCTGGGTGCTGCAGAGCTTTCAGAGACCCTGGGCAGGTGTCCGGTGTACATACTACAGCATGTCCGCCTTTGATAATGTTTTATACTTTGTTTGTATTTTGGTGTTTTGTAATAAATGTCTTAAAAACATTGATTTGGTTTGAATTTTTTCTTCAGGCTGCATTGACTTGGACATGGCTGATACAGGCTGGGGGTGGCTACCATCGAAAGCACGTTCTGCCTTGAATCAGAAGCAGTTCTGCCTTCGAAGTCTAGCCCTCGGGTTAGCTCTGGGTTTTGGAGGGCGACGCGCGGTGATGTGAGCATAAATTCACAGTAACCATAATGCCGCGCCGCTTGTCGCGTGAGGAAGAGCTTGTGCTGGCAGTTGTCTTCAGTGCGGCGGCTGAGCTGCGTCCCTGGGTGTTTCGCTCCTCGAGGCGATGCGGGAGGAAGGAGCAAGTTTGAAAATCCTCCCTCTTCCTGGGTGACTGCACGTAGAGCTTGGTTGCCCCCCCACCCCCCAGAAAGGTCCGAAACCAGCAGGTAGAGTCAACTGCTGTCTGCATTGTCGCAGCTCCCTGGGCAACGGCCCCAAGCAACCCTCTGCAGCTGGGCACGCCGCTTCACTGCCCTCGTGCCGGCTCTGGCCACGTGCCCTCACGCTACGGTTTAAGTTCGACGCCTTGAGCACAGGCCTGGGAGGAGCTCTGGGTCTAGCTCGAATGTGTTGCCCGGCTCTGTCGACGCGGATTGTGCTATGGGTGGAGGCAAGATGGGATGAGGGCAGGGAGGGCCTGGTGGCCTGTGCTGCACACAGCACTGGGGTGCTTGGTCTTGCCTGGCTGGTGACCTGATCTGTGCCCCACTGGGAAAGACTAGAGCTTTTCTTCATTTGTTTTTTCACAGCTCTTTGTTGGGGTAGCAATTTGCTCCTGAGTGAAGATGAGGTTGGTGGGAGTCACGCAGAGGTGAGCGAGCGTTTTGGGCTGAGTTGAGGATGTTTTTGGGCAAACCACTTCTGAATAGGTAATACCACCATGTCAGGCATTTGATGGATCTGTTACTGCAAAAATAACTTGGCTTCTAATGGCAGTTCCTGCTAAGGTGGCGTGGCCCTGCCCCTGTCCCAAAGCAGGGGGACAGTCTGGCCCTGGGGTCTGCAGCCCCCTGAGACTGGTGCCCATTCAGACCCCTGTGGCCAGGTCCCTCCTGCAGAGGAAGGAGTGATGCAGCATGCCGGCCCGTGCCGGATCTTTTTGGCTGGTGACCACTGTGGGCATGAGTAACCTGCAAAAAATGCTTTTATCTGTTTCACGAGGCGATTTGCTAGCACTCCAGAAATGTGTACCTGTGAAGGAACAAGTTAAATGGGATGACAAGCACAGAGAGGAGCTCCGAGGGTCTGTGTGATGTTGCTGCCTTTTAAAGAGTTAAAGCTTTAACTTAATCCAGGCCTAATTATCCCCATCTGGCTGGGTCTGGCAGTGAAGGACGGACTTGGCTGGCAACCTGGCCTGAACAGTGGCTAAAATAAATACAGGGGCCGTCGTGCAGCCTGGGGGAAAATCCCGGGCGGGACGAGGCAGGAGTTCAAATTGCGGGGGAGCGGGTGGAAAAGGCATCAGGAAAGGTGAGACGGGTGACTGGCGCGCGTGAAACGCCCAGTGCCGAAACCCCCCAGGGACGGAGCATCCCCCTTGGTGCTGACACCGACCCCCTGTGCTGGCTGGGCAGGGGTCACCCCAGCGGAGCCGGGCGACAAGTGAGTAACCCCTGTGCACCTGCACCAGGCCTCAGGTCTCTGGTTTTGAACCTTTCTGGGGGGGGACCAAGCTGCCAGTGCCTGCTGGGGCCGGAGGCTGCAGCCGCGGGCAAGGGGGCCATGCTGGCCCCCGGCGCTCGCCGCCAGTCTGCCCCGAGGGGGAGAGCGGCAACAGGGTGGCTGGGGGCTTTGGAGCATAAACCTCGGTGTGGCATCCCACCGGTGAGGGTGGGGACACTCGGTGCTGCGATCAATAAGAAATCGGTTACTTGGTACTTAAAACATTAAGAACGTGCTGAATAAAGCAGGATTATTTTTTTCTTAATATGTTAGCATATATTAACCTTGCAGCAAACAACTTCTTTTTTAGTTTCTGGCTTCCTTTTCTGGCAAAGGGCACCTAGAAGCAGCAATGCTATGGGGACCGTGTGGTGCCTTTGGGAGCCGATGCTGTTGATGCTGATGAGTTTGGGGGCTGGGATGGTCTCAGCCCGGCTGATGGGCCCACGCAGTGTTTTGGTTTTCCCTCTGTTTTAGGGAGAGTTTTGTGTGGGGCAGGACAAAGGTGCCGTCCCTTGCTGGCTTTGTGGGTTTTAAGCCCTATCCGGTGCTTTCCTATTTGCTCGTATTTAGCAGGGGGGAAAACCCCCCTAAAGACTCCTGGCTTTCCCCACACGGGCTGGGGGCCCCCAGCGTGCCCACGGGTGCGGGGGCGCGGCCGGGGCTCAGGGCGGCACATTCCTGCCCCCCCAAAAGCCGTCCGATGACGGAGCTGCCAAACAGCCCCCTTCTTCATGCTGATTATTTTAATCACAAGCACGTCTTGTCTCCGCGGCCGAATGTCTTTCATAGACGGCGGAAAGTGAAATTTGTGCAATGTCTGTAGGAGGCTGAAGAAAGGCCCTTTGTGTGCCCCCTGCGCGGGCGCTGGGCAGCCTCCAGCAGCACCCTCTGCCGCCCCGCGGCTCCCGGCCGCCGGCGTGAATGCGCCGCTTGTCCGGAGACCGGGATGCACTCTTAAAGCTGGAGCCGGGCTCTCCCGGTTAGTCCCATCAGTGGCCCTGGCGGGGCAGGCACGGCTGCGGGGGGCCCCCCGGCCGCGACCCCAGGATGTTTCTGTACTGGAGGAAGCGGGGCGCCTACGAGCTGGAGGCTTTGCCCGCCGGGCTGGCGGGGCTGGAGTACGGGGCGGTGGAGCGCTTCTCCTGGAGCTCCAGCCTGGACATCAGCGAGGAGCTCGGGGGTAGGTGGCTGGGGGCCTGCGGGGGGCCAGTGGGCTGCGGGTAGCCGCGCTTGGCCAAAAACTTCTAGCCCTGGCAATGAGCGTGAGGGGCCAGGAGGAGCTCCGGCCAGAGCGAGGATGCCGTGGGGATGCTGCAGCTGCAGCTGGGGAGCGCTCCGCAAACTGCCCCGTGCCCCTGGCACCGCTCCCTCCCAGCTCAGACAGGCGTCTGCCACGCTGCGCTCTGGTGCAAGGACTCTCTGGTTTCAAATTCGTTTGCCGTCACCCGGAGAGCCGGGCGTGATAACAGTCAGCAGCAGCGGGAGGAGGAGGTGACCAGCCGCAGAGAGGAGCTGGTGGGGAAAGGATCCCTCCTCCAGCCCGCGAAGTGTCTGGTGGGGACCTGGACACCCTCCTGCCTCTGCCAGAAACCGGGGCTCCCTCCGCACGCTCCCTGCCGGGGAGCTCCCACTCGGCGCGCCCAAGGCCCTAGTGCGTGCGTCACCTGCTGCCAGGGTCAGCGTTTGGGAAGAGCCACGTGGCTCTGGCCGTGCTGGTGGCTGCGGCGTGGGGCTGGTCTCTGGCACCACCAGCTGCTCCGGCCGGCCTCGAGTTTTTGGTGAGTTTGGAAAATTTTCCCTTTGGGTGCATGAAAGAATTTCTGATCTGTTTCCGTTATTATTCCCAATAGGTCAAGTGAAACGGTGGTGGCGGGGGGCGGGGGGCCGGCCCAGCTCGGCGGGCGCGGTGGGGCAGCCACGGGGACAGAGCCCTCATTGTGCTTCTGCCGCGGGGGCAGCGCGGGAACCCCGGCTCCCAGCCCTCTCCCGGGGGGCAGCAAGCCGCGGCCAGAGGCGCCCACCATGCCGCCACAGGCCCTGCCGGCACAGGCAGCCCTGCCTGCACCCGGGATCACCCCCTGGCCGGGAGCTGGGGCAGCCAGCACCGGTCCGGATTGCCTCCCCATCTCCGGTAGAAGCGGCAGTTTTTTCGGCGCTGCCCCAAACGGCGGTTTTTCCCGCAGACTGAGTCTAACCCCAGCCTTGGCCACGGTCCCGCTTGGGCCAGCGCGGATGCTGTTTTTGTTGGCAGGAGGGATGCGGGAGCGTGCAGTGGTGCAGCGGGGGAAGCCCCTGTGCCGCTGCCCTGCTGCTGGGGCCGCTGTGGCTGTGCTGTGCGGTGCAGCCGTGCCGCCCGGCCGCTCGGCATCCCCTGCAGCGGCTCCGTGCCCGGCAGGGCAGCTTCCCGTCAGAGCACCCCTGCCCTGCGGCGGGGCTGTCCTGCAGGACAATGTTCGTGCTGCTCTTTCGCCGCAAGCCATCCGGACTCTGTTATTTTTAAACGATTAGACGAGACACATAACAAAAGCCTTCAAAATAGGATTTGTCCCCAAGGCCGATTTAACTGTCAAAGCTTATCGTGGCTCCTAAGCCCCTTTGGGGACTGGTAAGTGGCAGATTTAGCGTTCCTGCTGCAGCCCCGGTCCGTGCCAGCCGCGGGTGAGCTGGGGCAGGTCCGTGTCCTGATCTTGCAACTTGGGGTGCTGGGCAGGAGGTGCCAGATCCTGATGCTGCGGGATGCACGGCGCCTTCCCCCAGCGGGGATGCAGCGCCGGCTCTTGGGCCCGGGGTTTCGTCCCCCCAGGAAGGCTGCAGGGCAGGCAGGAGCAGGCAGGCCCAGCCTCGGCTGAGCCCAATTGCTTTGCCAGGCTCTTAAACCTGGGTTTGCGGTGCAGGAGCCTCGGCACAGCCCCCCGGCAGGGGCAGGGGTGGGAGCGGGGCGGCAGGAGACTCACCGCAGCACGCCGGCACTGACCCGCACTCTCTCCCGCAGCTGAGCCGTGCCCACCAGAGGAGACGGTGCTGCGCTGTCAGAATCCCGACTGCACCGGCGAGAGGAGGGCGGCCAAGGTGGGTCCTGTGGGGTGGTGGGCAGCACCAAGCAGCTGCCGCCTGGTGTGGGGCTGTTGTCCCCCCTCACTTCGTGGGGCAGCTGCCGAGGGCAAAGCTGCCATGTGCCGGGAGCGTGGTGGGAGCTGGGCGGTGATCCCTGGGGTGGGCAGAGGGGTTTGGGCATCCTGCCCAGCCCCTCCTGCGGCGATGAGCCCAGGGCTGAGCCAGCGGCACGAGGTGGACGGGGAGCCCCGCATCCCAGTGGGGCAGCTGCCAAGGGTCCTGGGGGTGCCCACTGAGCAAGCGCCAGCTGCGGTCACTGCCCAGAGCCTGCTGCCATGCTCCCCATCTCGCAGGTGCCACGATGGCCACGACGGTGTTGGGCTGGGGCACATGGTGAGAGGAGGAGAGCTGGGGCCAGGGGCACAGGGCGTCCCAGGCAGGGCTGGCGTGTCTCCAGGGCTGGGGCTGCTTCATGGCCCGGGGTAGGACACTGGTGGGTGCCACGGTGGTGGGTGCTGCGGAGGGACTGGCGGCCCCTCGGGGAGCGCGCAGGTTGCGGGAGCGCGTCAGCTCTGACCTCAGCAGCGCTGGGAGGAAGGAGGGCAGGAAGCGGGGGCGGCTGGAGCTGCACAGGCGCTTCCTCCCCGCAGCTGCACGGCGCACTGCAGGCAAGCCCAGGCAGGGCTCCGTCCCCCACAGCAGCCCTTCGCACCCCTCTGCATGCGGGGTGGCGATGCGGGTCCCACACAGGGATGGGGATGTGCTCCCATGGTCCCCAGGAGCAGAGCCAGCTGGAGCCCCCAGCGAGGCCGGCGCTGGCTGGGGGTCACGGGCCGTGCACCGTGCTGGGGGCCCAGCCAGGGGTTTAAAAATAACCCGTTGTGAATGCCCGGCGGGGCTGGGGCCGTGGCTGCGGCCGGCGCACAATCGGAGGAAACGCGCCAGCTTCAAGCATTGTTTTGCTGCAGACACTTGCTTCCTCCGTCCTGCCGCGGGGACACTGCTCTCGCCAGCACAAAGGGGCTGCGGCGCGGGCGCGCAGCCTCCCCGGCACCCGGCGAGGTGCGGGTGGCACAGGCACAGGTGCCTGTCCCCCGGCTCCCCGTCCCCGTGTGCAGGTGCATGCAGCCTTCCTGGGGTCCCCGCTCAGCGCAGCAGAGCGGGAGGGGGCTCTGCGTGCGTGCAGGCCTCCCGCCTCATGGCTGTATCCTGCTCGCACTGCTTCCCCTGTGCCCACTCCGGCCGCAGCGTTGCCTGTGAGCAGTGTGCCGGCAGCAGTTTGGGATGGGAAGGGAGGTCCTCGCTGCTCGTGGTGCTGCCCATCCCTCCCGCTCGGCGTGCCGTGGCCGGCGGCCCCCGGGCAGCCCATGCCCGACTGACGCGTGCGCCCGCAGGTATGCCACCACGTGGAGTGCCGGCGGCTGAACTGCAGCGGCCCCCTCAGCCTGTGTGAGCTCTGCGACGGCCGCCTCCATGGCGCCATGCACTTCGACGGCCACATCCGCTTCGACCTGCCCCCGCAAGGTGAGCCGGGCTGGATGCGGCCGGCACCGCTGCTCCCGGCGGCTCTGTGGCAGCGGATGCGCTCGGGACTGGCACGGTGCAGCAACGGCAGAGGGATGTGCTTGGGGCTGGTGCAACACAAGGATGGGAGTGGGATGCAGCTGGAGCAGGCACGGGGCTGGCGGTCCCGGCACAGCCCAGCTCGACACCCGTTTGCAGGCTCCATCCTGGCCCGCAACATGTCGACCCGCTCATGCCCGCCACGCACCAGTCCTGCCTCCGAAGCGGAGGAGGAGGAGGAGGAGGGACCGGCGGATAGCAAAGGGTAAGCCCCCAGCCCTGCACGGCCCCTGCGCGGCCCCAGCCCGCGGCATCCCCATCACTCTGCCTGCCCTGTGCCCGCAGGGAGCGGAGGAGCTCGGCGCTGAAGCTGCCCAAGAAGAAGGCTCGGCGCAGGCACACGGATGTAAGGCACCGGCCCCTCTCGCTGGAGCACTCGGTGCGGCAGCGGCGTGGCCCCAGCGGGTGGGAGGGATCCCTGGGTGAGTGGCTTCTGCCTCCCCCCAGGACCCCAGCAAGGAGTGCTTCACCCTGAAGTTCGACCTCAGTGTTGACATCGAGGCGGAGATCGTGCCGGCTGCGAAGAAGAAGTCCCTGGGGTGAGTCTGCCAGGGACGGATGCGGGGACCGATGCGGGGATGGATGCGGAGACGGACGCGGGGCTCGTGTCCCCGCAGTGAGGTGCTGCTGCCGGTCTTTGAGAGGAAGGCGATTGAGCCGGACAAGGTGGACATCTACCTGGACCAGTCCCACACGCCGCTCTCCCTCCAGTTCGAGGCGTACCGCTTCGGCGGGCACTACCTGCGGGTGAAAGGTGCGGCGGGGGCCCGGCGGGTGGCTCAGCTGCCCCGGTGTTCCCGGGGACTGTGATCACCCGATGCTTCCGCAGCCAAGCCTGGGGATGAGCTGAAGGTGGAGCAGATGGCACGAGACGCCAGGTCGGCCAGCCTGCCCATCCTGCACCCTGCCAGCACCACTGCGCTCCTCAGGCCGGCGCCGGAGCCAGTGCCAGGACACTGGGAGGGCGCTGACAGCGTGGTGAGTGCCAGTGCCGGCCCTGGGGGGTGGGAATTGGGGAGGGGGTGGTGGGATGTGGGACCCCCCCTGTAGCTATCTTTGCCGGGAAGATGGGGACATGGGGCAGCGGTATGGCCTCTCCTGGATGGCCTTGTGTGTGGTGTGGGCTGACAACCCCCCCCAGAACCCCCAAGAACCAGTTTGGCTCCCGGCTGTGCCATGGCAGCGGTGCACAGGCAGCACCCTTTGCCAGGGGTAGCAGCTCAGCCGGTGGCACCAGCTCTGCAGCCGTGCCACGCACGGGCTGGCACCAGAGCAAAGGCAAACAGCAGCCTGGGGGCCCCGGCGGTGGCAGCCACTCGGTACCGCCCCGGCCCCGGGGCTCGCCCTGGCCACCGGCCCTCCTGTCGCCGCGGCGCATGGCAGCTGCCGAGCACAGCTCGGTCCTGCCCTGTGAACCCTGGCCCCAGATAAGGTGTGGGGCTGGGCTGGCCACCACTCCCCGTGGGAGCAGGCTACCACGCTCGTGGGGAGCAGCGCCGGGAGTGCCGGCATTGGGGACGTGGTGCTCAGCCCCGCACTGGCAGTCCTTGAAGGTGGCAAGCTGGCTGTGTGGCCAGGGCTGGTGGCCAGCCGCGTCCAGCACTATGATGCCTGGCTGCGGGACCAGCATGGCCCTGGCGGGGCGCGGGGGCCAGCAGTCACCCCGCCGACCCCACGGGGGTCTCGGCCCCGACTGCCTCCCTGGGGGCAGGCGGGAGCGGAGCCGCGCCAGAGCGATGGAGCTGGCAGAGGCCAGGGCGCCTGGGGACGTGGCGGCACGGTGAGTAATGGGGATGGTGCCACAGTGGTTCTCCCTGCCTGGAGGGATGTGGTAGGGTGTCCGGCTGTGCCGGTGATGGTGGTGGCAATGTACCATGTCCTGTGACTCGGTGGCAGGTTGGGACCCACGGCCTTGCTGCCCTTTGGGCTGGGGTGAGCAGATGGCAGCGGCCGCATCCCAGCATGTCCCAGGGATATGTGGGGAGGCGGCCGGTGCAGCGGCACCGGGGCCAGCAGTAGCTGCTTGGCCTTGACCCAGCTCTCGCGGCTGGCCGGGGGGGCTTTGATCTCTGCCGGTGAATTGTTCGGCTCTGGTTAGCTTATCTGGTGAGGAGGGAAATCAGGTTTTCAGCGCTGGCCCCACCTCCTTTTGTTTCGGAGGAGCCTGGCCACTGCCTGCCCAGCTCCAGCTCTGCCGTCCGAGCTGGGAGTGCAGCTGGGCGGGTGGCTCGGCCAGGGTGCTGCGCCCCGCGGGATGCCCTGAGCCCCCGGGCTGCTCGCCTGCCACCGCCCGGGCTTTGCCAGGCAGCACCCCGGGGCCCCGTGCCCCCGGGATGCAGGTAGGCAGGTCAGTGCGGGCAGGGGAGCGTGGCCACGGGGACCCCGGTGCCACCGGGGTGTCTGTCTGTCCCATGGGTGCTCAACGTCTGCTCTGCCGTAGCATCGTGCTGCGCTGTGCCGCTGTCCCCACCACGGTGGCCCGGGCGCGCAGTGCCTGGTGCTGACCTGGGGGGCACCGGCTGTCCACACCACAGGCTCTGGGCCGGCGGCGGAAGAACATGACGGAGTTCCTGGGGGACGCCGGCATCCCTGGCCCCGAGGTGGCCCCCCACGGCGGCGGCTCCCTGCCCGCCAACGGCACTGACACCTGGAAGAACCGCGCCGCCAGCCGCTTCAGCGGCTTCTTCGGCTCCGGCACTGGCTCCTTTGGGCGGGTAGGTGGGACGCGGGCACAGGGAGGGGGCACGGGAGCTGCCCGCGGCGATGCTGGGGAGCTGGGATGCGTCGCCCTGTGGCTCGAGCACCCCCAGCTCCGCCAGCACTGTGAAGGGGGTCCATGGCACGTCCCTGCCGGCCCCTTGCCCAGCCGCTCTGCCCCCCACTTTCGGCCAGGAGACTGAGAAGCTGGAGCAGCTGGCGAGCAGGCTGCACGCCTACGGCACCTTGGGGCTGCCCAAGCTGCCGCCCCAGCTCCGCTTTGATCGCGACTCCTGGGAGGAGGACGGGGACGAAGCCGGGCTGGCGCTGGAGGACAGCTGGCAGCAGATCATCCGGGGCGCGGAGGTAGGGCCAGGGAAGCCGGGGGGGCGCGGTGGCTCTGCCCAGGCACCGGCGCGGCACTGACGCTCGGCCCGGCAGGCCCTGTCACGCCGGCAGTGCCACCAGCAGGAAGCCATCTGGGAGCTGCTGCACACCGAGGCCACCTACATCCGCAAGCTCAAAGTCATCACTGACGTGAGTGCTGGCGGCAGCCGTGCTGCGCCGCAGCGGGGGGCCGGGGGCTGCGGCTGCACCCCACCGGCTCCCCGCTCTGTCCCCACAGCTCTTCCTCTGCTGCCTGCTGAACCTGCAGGAGTCGGGGCTGCTCTGCGAGGTGAGCGGTGCGGGGCTGGCGGGGCTGGGGACCCCTGGGGCGGGACGGGACCCCGGTCCAGCCACGCTGGCAGGGCGGGGGTGCCGTCCCCGCGCAGCTGCCTGCCTCACCCCCGCAGGTGGATGCCGAGAGGCTCTTCGGCAACATTGGGGAAATCATCCGGCTGCACCGTGAGCTGTGGCGCGGTGTCATGGCCCCGGTGCTGGCCAAGGCGCGCCGGACCGGGGCACCACTCAACCCAGTCGACTTCCTTGACGGCTTCAAGATGGTGAGTGGGGACCCCGTGCCGCGGCAGGGGGCCGTGCCGCGCCGCACCCTGTGGTGACCTCCCCGCGCCCCGCAGTTCGGCTCCCTCTTCAAGCCCTACGTGCGGTACTGCATGGAGGAGGAGGGCTGCATGGAGTACATGCGGACGCTGCTGCGCGACAGCGAGCTCTTCCGCGCCTACGTGACGGTAAGGGGAGCGGGCAGGGGCCGGTGCTGGGGCCGGTGCTGGGGCCAGGGCTGACATCTGCGCGCTGCAGTGGGCTGAGAAGCACGAGCAGTGCAGCCGCCTGAAGCTGAGCGACATGCTGGTGAAGCCCCACCAGCGCCTCACCAAGTACCCGCTGCTCCTCAAGTCCGTGCTGAAGAAGACGGACGACCCGCGTGCCCGCGACGCTGTCAATGCCATGGTAAGGGGCTGGGGGCACAGGTTGGCGGGGCGCGGTGTGGGGTGGTCCCCCCCCCGCACCCTCGTGCCCACCGCCTCGGCTGCAGATTGGCTCTGTGGAGCACTTCATCAACGACGTCAACTCGCGGATGCGCCAGCGGCAGGAGCGGCAGCGCCTGGCCGCCATCCTCGACCGCATCGACACCTACGAGGTGGTGGAGGGCAGCACGGACGAGGTGGACAAGGTAGGCTGGTCGTGGCAGAGCTGCCGTGCCATGCCACCCCATGTCTTGCCACCCCATGCCACGTCATGCCCTGCAATGCCATGCCATGCTACCCCATGCCGTGCCTGGGCCTGACGCCGGGGGCTCCCGGCAGTTGCTGAAGGAGTTCCTGCGGCTGGACCTGACGGCCCCCATCCCCGGCACCTCCCCGGAGGACACCCGGCAGCTCCTCCTCGAGGGCAGCCTGCGGATGCGGGAAGGTAAAGACAGCAAGGTGAGGACTGCGGGGTATGGGGAGCCTCGGCCCCTGCCCCTGCCTGCTCGCCCCCGCCTGCCACACCGGCTGGTGCCCACGGCCCCGCTCTCGCCCCCAGATGGACGTCTACTGCTTCCTCTTCACCGACCTCTTCCTCATCACCAAGCCCCTCAAGAAGGCTGAGCGTACCAAGGTGATCCGGCAGCCCTTGCTGGTGGACAAGGTCATCTGCCGGGAGCTCAGGGACCCGGGTGAGCGGCGCCGGGGGCAACGGGGGCTGCGGGGGCATCTGCGGACGCTGCTGACGGCTCCTGCCCGCAGGCTCCTTCCTCCTCATCTATCTGAACGAGCTGGGGAGCGCCGTGGCCGCCTACACCTTCCAGGCCGGCGGGCAGTCGCTGTGCCGCAGCTGGGTCGAGGCGGTGCGCAACGCCCAGGTGAGTGGCGCGGGGGTGGGTGGGTGTCCTGCGGGTGCCCTGCGCCTTTCTGATGCCTCTCCCTCTCCAGAACCTGCTGCAGCGGCTGCGGCAGCGCCGGCGCCTGGAGGAGGAGGAGGAGGAGGAGGGCGAAAGCGGCGCCTCGGCCGCCAGCTCACCCACTGTCTTGCGCCGGAGCAGCGCCAGCCTGGACTCGCAGCAGTGGTAGGACGTGGGAAGGGGAACCCAGGCACCCTCCAGCATCCCCGGCACACCCCGGCCCAACGCAGCCCCCTCCTCACCCTGCTGCCTCCACAGCCCCTCCGACAGCTCTACCGAGACCCTCGCCATGGTGGTGGACGGTGGCGATGCGCTCTCCTCCCCGGACTGGGATGCGGGGCCCTTCGGCACGACCTCGGACGGCTCCTCCGTCGGCACTGGCACCTCCGCCGAGACCCCCACCTCCACCGAGACCCCCACTCAGGGGCTGCGCACAGGCACTCTGCCTGTACCCCTGCCCCATGGCGCAGCACACCCAGCCAGCAACTGCCGCTCGTCCTCCATCGACAGCGCCTACGGCACGCTCTCGCCCACCTCCCTGCGGGACTTCGGCCAGCAGCCGGAGAGGGCGGCCGAGGAGGGGCGGGAGCCCCTGCCAACCCCGCCAGCCCCACGGCCCCCCTCACCCCGGCTGCGCCGCCGGACACCCGTGCAGCTCCTGCCCTGCCCAGCCAGGGTGCTCAAGTCCAAGTCCGAGGCCAGCCTGCCCCAGCTCCTGCCCCCCAGCCCCCCAGCCCCTCTCAGCCAGAGCCGCAGCCTCTCCAACCTCTGCGCCGGCCACCCCCGGACTAGCCAGACCCCCGGCCCCTCAGCCACCCCTGGCAGCAGTGGCAGCTCTACCTCTGAGCTCTCAGAGCCAGAGGAGCCGGTGGAGAGCCCGGCGTCCCTCCCAGGGCAGCTCGGTCGTGACTCCCTGCCCGCTGCCCGCCGGACCCTCTCGGACCCGCAGTCGGCACAGCACCGCAAGCTGACGCTGGCGCAGCTCTACCGGATCCGGACCACGCTACTGCTCAACTCCACGCTGACCGCCTCGTAAGCGCGTTCCTGCCTGCATGCTCCCGGAGGATGGTCTGACCCTCCTGGATGCTCGCCCCAGGCCAGGTCCTGGCACTGAGGGCATCTCTCCCCTCTGTGCCTTGCAGGGAGGTCTGAGAGCCGCCAGGGCGGCAAGGACGGACGCATGGACACGCTGAGGAGCTGCTCCTGCTTCTAACCGTAGCGTAATGCTGGGGCCGGGCAGAGCGGGCACTGGGATGCCGTGCCCATGGGGACACGGATGGGGATGCAGACCGGTTCCCTCGGCAAGGACGTGCCCCGGGCAGGGTGGCATGGGGCTGCCCACCTCTCCCCGGAGCGGGGATGGATGCGACACATGGCCCGTGCTGAACCCTTGTCCGCAGAGATGTCGGTCGGGGCCCAGACAGCCCACAGTGTGTGGGGCAGGTGGCCCTGGGGACACGGGGGGCCGTGGGGGGCCGTGGGGCAGCTCCGGTGGGCAAGGAAGGGATGACGACGTCGGCGGTGGTGAGTGGGGAAGGTGCTGAGCGGGACGCGGGGTGGAGGCTGGGGCTGGTGGCAGGAGGGATGGTGCTGGGCTGGGGCGGGTGGTGGCCCTAGGGTCTGGCTGGGGCTGCGTTTGCCCCATGGGGTGGGACGGGTGGCAGTGGACAGCAGCACCTGGGGCCGGAATGTGCGAGCCGTGAGGGGACGTGGTGGCGGCCGGAGTGCCGGCTGCCATCCCGTGCCGGGCTGTGCTCCGCGTCCAGGCCGAGCAATAAACCCAGCTGGTGCACGCTTGCGCCCGCCTCGCCTCTCCTTCAGCTGCGACGGCACCCCGTGGCCAGGCAGCACCGGGGTGGGCACACGGCACGGCTGCAGGCAGGCACCATGGCCAGGCCGGGGGCAGCTCCCGGCCCCCACGGCTCAGAGTGGGGCTGGAGCCCTGGGGAGGGGGGTCAGTGCTGCCCCCCGCCTCCCGCTGGTCCGTGCCAGCGGGAAAGGGAGGGTGGCAGCTGGGTGGCCCGTGGCGAGGCGGTGCAGGTCCCTCCCGCGCCCGGCACTCCCGTCATGTGGTTTCTTGCCCCCTGGTCTCCTTTCCAAAAAAGCATTTCCTCCTGCCGCGGCTGGGTGTAAAAGCCTGTGTGGGGAGGGCTGGCGTTCACTCACCACGCGTCACACGCTGCCGGCGGCAGTGGTGGCGGTGATGGGGGGCCGGGGCACCCTGCCTGGGCGCTGAGTTGTCTGAAGACCCCTCTGTGCCCACCGCCCCGGTCCCCTCACCGCCCCGGCATGACCCAGCCGCATTGGCCGCAAGGATGAAGCGCCGCTGCCTGGGGGCGGCTTGGGTGAGTGTGGTGGTGCTGGGGTCCTGCGGCGCACTGGCACCAGTGGCAGGGTGCCCCGGGGGGTCTGGAACAGGGGAGTGGGGGGTAATCCCAGGGCCAAGCGTGTTGAAAATGTGCCCCCCCAGCTGAACGCCTGTGACTGGGGTCTGCCTTGCCCAAGCGCCTGCAGTGTGGCACGGCCGTGGGGCCCACAGGCATGGCACAGCCACGAAGACTGCGGGCACGGCTGCGATGCAGCTGCGGGCGCTGTGGGCTCAGCCGTGGGGCTGCAGGCAGGGCACTGCCACAGGGACCGGCTGTGCCGACAGCCCGCAGCTGAGGGTCAGGGCTGCCGGTGGCGGCAGCTGCCGCAGGCCAGCCCAGGGCTGGGCGGGTGGGTATCCAGACGGGCACCGGGAGCGGAGGCCTCACCGGGACCGCGTTACGAGTGCGGTGGTGCTTGCACGGCACAGGAAGCGGTGGGTCTCCCCGCCGCGCAGCCGGCGGTGGGATGGCTCCTGTGGTGGCGGCTCCCCTGCCTGCGGGGCACCTGCTCCCGGTGCCGCGGAAGGTGGCAGCCGCCCGCTTGCGGGTCGGGCCCCGCCATGGCGAGGTTGTGCCTCGGCAGCGACTCAGATGTTCCACTGGCAGCTGGGGCCGAGGTGGCCGCCCCGGATTTTGCCAGCAGCGCTCGGCGAGCAGGGCGGCCCGTGCGCCGTTTCCAGTCCGCCAGCGGCAGCGGGTTTAATAGAAAATGATTCAGCGGCCGTAATCGGGGCAATCGCGGCTGGGAAATCCAGCCCCCAGCGAGGAATCCCCTGGCTCCCTGCCTGCGCTGCCGGCGCCGCGGCCCTCCCCGGCCCCCTGCCCTCCCGAGGGCGGGGGGTGCCAGCGCGGACACCCCCTCCCCGCCCCCGCCGGGGCCGTCCGGGGAGCGGGGCTCCCCTGGGTGCAGCGCCCGGCGCCCTGGGGCGGGGGAGCGGTGACCTAGTTTGGGACACACGTATGAGGCGCGATAGCATCGGGGAGAGCGTGAGCCGGGCAGGGCTTCCTCTTGGGGAGGAAATCGCCTCCTCTGTGAGGAAGATAAACCCCAGGGAAGTCAACGCTGGCAGCGTTAACCCTCCCGCGCCCGGCTGCTGGCATGTCCCCTGGCTAGCCATCCCATGGGCAGGAGCACCGGCAGCGCCGGCGGCCCACGCCCCCGACACCCTCATCCCCATCGACACGGCGGGGGGCAGGCGGCCGAGCATCCCGTCCCCACTCCCAAGCCAGCCGGGCGGGGCCCTTTGCAGAGCGCACGTGGGGCACCCAGCAGCGGCCCCCGGGCACAGGGGGTGGCGCGGCGGCCCCCGCGGCATGCGTGCCCGTGGTGCCAGCAGGAAGCTGCTGGCTCGGGTATGGCGGGGAAAGCACAGCACAGGGGCTGCCGCGGGGCATTCCTGGCTTTGAGGCCCGTGCAGCTCCGGGGCATGGGGCCGCGGCTTTGGCCGTCCTGCCTGGCACAGGCACCGGTGTCCACATGGCACCGGGTCGGGCTCGGCTCTGGCTGCGGTAGCCCAGTACGTGTGGCTGGAAGAGTGTGGATCACGGTGGCAGTGCTGCCCCCCACGAGCGCACGGCTCCTGGGGCGCCCTGGCTGCCTGCATCCCTGCCCTCTCCCTGCCCACAGGTGATCCTGGCAGCGCTGTGGCTGGCAGCGAGTGAATGGCAGCCCCCGGGATGCTGGGACTGTGCCGTGCTGCCGGGGCAGCGGGCCCTGGTGCGGCCACCCGCCCGCCTGCGGAGGCACACCACCAGACCCCCCTGCCCCACCGGCATGAACTGGATCGAGGGGGCTCGCCGGTGCTGCGCCCAGTGTCCCGCAGGTGAGAGCCGCCCGGCCAGTGCGGCATGGCACAGCACGCCGGGCGCGTTGCTGCAGGTGGCTGTGCTCCCCATCGCCCCGCTGTCCCCGCAGGGACGTTCCTGCTCAAGCCCTGCTCGAACCACAGCAATGACAGCGTCTGCATCGCCTGTCCCGCCGGCACCTTCCGCACCCAGCCCAACACCTTCCCCAAGTGCCAGGCTTGCTACGAGTGCGACCGCCAAGGTGAGCTGGCGGCGTGCTGTGCCACGGCACGCCATGCTGCACTGTGCCATGCCATGCAGCGCCAGGCTGCTCACTGCCTGTCCCCTGCAGCTTTCCAGAGCGTGCTGAGCAACTGCTCGGCCACCAGCAACGTCGCCTGCGGCTGCGAGCCCGGCCACTTCCGTGACTGCCTCGACGAGCGCTGCAGCGACTTCTCCTGCCGGCAGTGCCAACCCTGCACCGGGAGGCTCATCCAGCGGCCTTGTGAGTGTCACTGGCCAGCCCATGGCATGCCCCCGCCGGCTGTGCCGCCACCGGCTGCGCCGCCCTGCCTGATGCCCATCCTTTCCCCAGGCTCAGAGGCACAGGACGCACTCTGCGGCAGCTGCAAGCCTGACTTCTACGCTGGGGGCGGCGAGTGCCGGCCGTGCCATGCGTAAGCGCTGACCCTCCCTGTGCCCTGGCCGGGGGCACGTGCAGGGCCTGCGGCATGGCGCGGCATGGTGCCCACGGCTCCCCTCTCCTTGCAGGAGCGTCCCGGAGACATGCAGCAAGGAGTGCCAGCGGGCGTGCGGCAGCGGCGGCCAAGGTGCGGGGGCGGCGGGCCTGGGAGCGGTGGCGCGGGGGTTGCCGCGCTGGCTGGCTGACGGGGATGCTCCCACTCCTCCTTGCAGGCTCGGGGCTGGAGTACGTCCTGCTGGCGCTCACCGGGCCCCTCTTCCTGGGCGCCCTCGCCATCTACCACAAGAGGAAGCGGCTCCGGCATGATGCCCCGGCAGGCAGCCCCCTTCCTGCAGCACAGGTGGCCACCCCCACAGCCGGGGCTGCGGCCGCACCGTGGTGCCAGGTCAGCGCCTGGGTGTGGGACGGCCCATACCGGACCCAGCTGTGCTCCCCCGAGGTGACGGAGCGTGACACCAGCACGGCGAGGCAGAGCCCCGAGCACTGGACCTTACTGCGGGAGCCGCCCGGCGGCGTGGCGTGGCCAAGCGGCCAGGCGGAGGCCTCTGCCCCCCCAGAGCCCCGCGGTGCCCTGCTGCAGGGCAGCCAGCTCTACGCCATCATCGATGCGGTGCCAGTGCGGCGCTGGAAGGAGTTCATGCGGGTGCTGGAGCTGCGGGAGGCAGAGATCGAGCTGGTGGAGCTGGAGGTGGTCCATATCCGGGACCAGCAGTACGAAATGCTGAAGCGCTGGTGCCAGCAGACCAGTGCCACGCTTGACCGTGTCTTCGCCGCCCTGGAGTGCATGGAGCTGGCCGGCTGCGCCGAGGCACTGCGCCGGAGCCTGCCAGCAGGCCCCTGACACCCCCGGCGCCGCCACCCTGGCAGAGGGAGGTCCCCTGGCGCCGGGTGCCCCAGCCAAGCCATACGCCTAAGTATTGTTACTTATGCCATGTAGACATTTTATGTCAGTTTTATGTCCCCACCAGCCCGACCCCCTATTTATGTCCCCCTGCTCCCAGGGCCGGGGGGGACCGCGCGCCCCAGCACGCCGGCTGCCCGGCCGCTCGCGGGACAAGCGGGCACCGAGCCCGCCACAAACCCATGGGATAGTTCTCGAGGCCGCCCGCCGCCGGGCGTGCCCCTGCCCCAATAAAGCGGTGTGTTCTCCGTCCACAGGCCCCCGGCCCTTCTTCCCAGGGCTGCGCCAGCCCAGCCGGGCACTGGGGCCCGGCTGGCATCGAGGCCAGCACCGGCGACTTGGCCACCACCGGCACTGGGGCAATGTGGGTGGCGGGGATGGTACGGGCCACGGGGGCAGCACGGTGGGCGCAGCATGGTGTGGGCAGGGGTGTGGCACGGGCGGCCCAGGAAGGCGCGGGGCACTGCTGGCGGGGTTTATGGTTTTAATCGCTGGAAAGGCAGGCGGAGCGGGGCAGAGGCGAGCCGGGAGCCGGCCTCGAGCGGCTCCGCAGGCGGGAGGGGCAGGAGTGGAGGTGAGCACGCCGCAGCCGCGACAGCGAGCGGTCCCAGTGGGGAGCACGGGAGACGGTGCGGCGAGCCCAGCCGCGGCGAGCCCAGCCGCGGCGGTAGAGCTGCGCGGCGCACAAGGAGCCCAAGTGCCCCACGCTGCGACAGGCCGCTTTGCGAAGGGCAGCACCAGGAGGCGGCGGGACGGGGGCGATGGGTGCCCGGGGTGGCGGTGGGGGCTCCTCCAGGTTGGGCTACGCGGCTGTCCGTGGCGGGAGGAGGGTGCTGAGTCCCGGTCCGCGGTGGGACCCGCCGGCCTTCTCCCACTGCGAAGAGCCGGGGCGCGGTGTGGCTAGTGCTTGGCTATGTCCCCCTTCTTGAGGATGATCTGCCGCTGCCAGGGCGCCAGCTTTGTCTCATCGTACCCGAGAGTCCTTAGCTTTTCCGACTGCTCCTTCTCCTTCTCCTCCTCCTCCCGTTTCAGTTTCTCCTGCTCTTTCCTGCTCGGCAGCGGAGGGCACGGGGCGCCGCGGTCACCAGAGCCGCTGGAGCCACCGTGCCCGCCTGCCCAGGGAAGGGGCTTGTGGCACTCACCGTTTCTGCTCCCTGCGAAGGCAAAGGGAAGCCCGGGGTTAGTGGAGCCGCCGGGGCAGCCGGCCGGCTGCTGCGGCGTCCCACGGCCCCGGCTCACCTCTCCTCCTCCAGCTTCTTGCGCAGGATGTCCCTCCTCCAGGCCGGCATGCTGGCCAGGCGTGCCTCCTCCTCCTTCTCCTGCAACAGACAGCCGTGTTACCGGCACCGCTGGGAGCCCACCCTCGCCGCCAGCACCGCGCAGCAGCAGCATCGCCCCGGCGTGTGGCACCACGTCCCGGCTGAGCCGTGCTCCCGGCATGGCGCTGGCAGGGGCTCGCCGTCACATGGCTTGCCGACGTTGGCCCTCGCCGCCCGCCTTCTGCCGGCGCGGGAACGAGGAAGGAGTGTGCGGCACGGCCAGCCCTTCGCAGCACACCACAGCTTTATTGCACTGACACGCGGGGGCCCACGCTGCCCCGGCACCACAAACACCACGCCAGAGGGGAGAGCAGCCCCCCCGCTGCATCCCCCGCACAACACACAGCCACAGCAAGCGGCACACCACAACCTCGGCCTGGGGCCGCGCGAACCAACACCGAGCCTTCTGCCATGCCAAGCCGCGGCACTGCCAGAGCCGCCGAGGCAGCTGAGCGCAGCCGGGCAATGGGTCCCGCTGCCCCCGGCGCCGGGTCCCGGCCAGCCCTGCGCCACGCCACTGGCACTGCCTGCAGCATCCCACCGGGCTCAGGTGTCGGACATCTCCGCCTCCTTCTCCTTCCAGAAGGAGAAGCTGCGGTCGATGAAGCGGCACACATCCTCCTCGCTGAACTCGCCCAGCTCCGGCACCAGCACTGGCACTACCGCCCCCTCCCCTCCCAGGGCCGCCGTGGGGCACTCCGGTGGGCTCTCTGTCACTGCGGCGGGGCCGTGCCCAAAAAACTCCTGCACAAGGTCCTCGAAGCCATCGAGCCAGTGGCGGTGGCCAGCCTCAACCCGCTCCAGCGCGGCGCGGTGGAAGCAGCGGACGTGGTGCCAGCTGTGGCTGCCCAGGCGGTCGAACATCTCGTAGCAGAGGAGATGTCGGAAGCGCCGCTCCTCGGGGCTCAGCGGCATCTCCAGCAGCTGGAAGTAGCCCAACATGAAGAGATCAAGCGGGAGGCTGTCGTGGGGCATGGGCGAGCCGCCGACGTGGGGCAGGAAGTGCTGAGGCCAGTACAGCACCATGGTGCGACTCAGCCGCCGGATCTGCCGCCCCGGCACCTGGCGGGCAACGCTCCTCCAGCGGGCCAGCAGCCGCCCCACTGCTGGCCGCTGCCTCCCTGGCTGCTGTGGCCGCTCCTCCCCAGGCACCGCTGCCAGTGCCCGCTTCTTCCAGTGCTCCAGGAAGAGGAAGATGGCGCGCTCCTTGCGTGCTTCAGGGCACTCCCGTGGGCCGCTTGGCTCCAGCAGTGCCGGCCGGCTCCACCGCGGTGCCCCATCCCTGTACTCCTCCTCCAGGACGGGCTGGCGGGTGCTGCCAGGCGGCTGCGCCCGTTTGCGCTTGGCGACCCTGGGGAGGGGCACAGGCGCCCCCTCTGGCCCCTCGTAGTTGGCCTTGAGGCTGCGGACAGAGACGCCGCAGCCCAGGATCTCGCACCGGGCATCATGCTGGGCACCGGGGCTGCCCACCGCCCTCCCCGCCCCGGGGCTCCTCGGCAGTGTGGGGGGCTGGCTGCCATGGGCAGGTGGGTCCTCGTGGGTGAAGGTGAAGCGCTGGGGTGCCGGGGTGGCGGGCAGCGGCGGCAGTGGCAGCAGCTCCTCCTCTGGCTGCCCCAGCAGTGGCTGCACCAGCTGCGCCTTGTGCATCACCCGCAGGCTCCCCAGCTGCCTCTGCAG